>NC_072737.1:102370502-102449189 GCF_026930045.1 Uloborus diversus
TTAATGTTTTACATCATATTCGTATAAATAGTAAAGGTTTACTGGGTGAAACTCGTAATTTCAATTTGGCATAGTATTTTTCCTTTATACAAAAGCTCGAATAGCACTATGAGAAAAATGTACATTTCAGCATACAAAACTGAATTTTTAAATCTAATACTTTCTATGCTTACATTATGCTTAGTGGTCTGAACAGAGTAAAAGCTTTAAAAAAAAACACCCTTCAAATGATAGTCAACTTATCTATATAATAACTGTATCCTGCATAAAGGAGTCGAAACGCCAAGTAGCATTCCCGTTGTATTTATTTTATTTCCTTACGTGTGTTATCTGTTGTATGTTATGAGCACATGTAATGGGTAATATTAATCTAAATTAGCTATAATGTCGGACAGCCCGGCCACCCCGAAGTTCAGCTAGTTTATAGCCAAACGCTCTACCGAAAAAACTTATCAATTCAACCGAACAACCAAGTCCTGTGCTTTTAATCTTTATTTAAAATAAGAACGGCAAGGAGCGTTTCCAAAAAATTGATTTTTAGACTGTAAGTCTATTTTTCACCATTAGCCAGCCCGATAAGCTTTAAAATGAGGTGTAAGTCAAGGAAATTGATCAAGAATTGAAGAAGATCTCTCTTAGGAACCAGGGTTTCTGCTACGGCAAAAAGTTTCCGAAGTTTCGCAAAATGCGAAAAATCTATTCAAATTACGAAAATAAAACAATGAGTTTTCGCTTTTTTGCTCAAATAAAAAAATACAGAAATAAAGAATTAAAAAAAAAAAAAAAAAAACTATGCATGAAGCATGATCCGAGAGATTATTAAACAAGAACAGCGATACTCAACTTAATCATATTACAATTCTTAGTTCAGAAAATGTTTCAATTGCTATTAAGTTCAACAGCCAGTACTGAGTCTTTATTTGCAATCTGACCTCCTAATAAATGAATTTTTGGGCTTCATTAAATGTCGATGTTTTAGCATTTGCTAAACTTTTTTTTTTCTAACTTAAGCCTTTTTTCTAAAGAAGTTTTAAACTCAGCTTAAACCCTGTTAGGAACAAAAAAACAGGCTGCAGAAATAATATATAAGGATAAGATAGTGAAGATAAGTTTTTAGTTTTAAAACATTATGCAATTTATTATCGCAGGCTGCTTGAACCGTTATGGCTTAGATGGCAACATGTGTTCATCATTTAACCGAACGGTTAAAATACAAAATCAGTTGAACTAAGTTCCTTTTTTAAGTGTAGCTTTTTGAATGTAGTAAAAATGTGTTAACTATTTGTTTTTTGCTGAAAGAAGAAAAAAATATTTTACCCATCAAGTTGTTAGTAATTTTAATGTTTTACTTCGTATTCTAATAAATATTGATAGTTTTAACTAAATGAAAAGCGTAATTTCAATTTGTGGTAGATTTTTTTTAATTTTTACAAAGGGTAAAAAACTTTTATTAGAAGAATTTACATTTCAGTATACAATTTATTTTTTTATTTATTTTATTTATTTTATTCTTTTTTTTTTTGCTGAGCAAAAAAAAATTTTGTTTGAAATCTTAAACCTGATACTTATATTTTCGCTTACATTATGCTTTGGCTTTCTAACTGGAGCCAAAGCTTTAAAAAAAAATCTCCGATTAAGAATCGATATAGCTACAAGTTGCATCAAGTTTTCACAACAGCAAGGAGCTCCTTTATTTTATTAGATTACTTGTATTACTTACTATTTTTATGTGTTCATGTAATGCAAGATATTTGTCTAATTTTTTGATGCAGATCGTCCGGCCTGGGTCCGAACACTCGTTCTTCTGGTTATCATTCGAATGCTCTGATGATTGAGCTATTCAGCTCCGTCGGTCACAGCGAAAGTTAAACTTATAAATTTAACCGAAAACCTCAGTCTGGTGCTTTAAAACAGGTTTTTTTGACCAAAAAAATCAATTTTTAGACCGTGGGTCTATTTTTCGTCATTAGCCTGCATGATAAGCTTTAAAATGAGATATAAATTAAAGAAATTGATCAAGAATTGAGGAAGATCTTGCCTAGGAACAAAAAACAGGCTACAGAAATAATATATAAGGATGTTAAATTTTTCACTTAGTCGCCATATTTGGTCATTTGCAAGATGGTAGTAGATGTAAAATTCCAAAAACAGAATTGGATGCTTATCTCAATGTAAAATCTGTTGAAAGTAATGTAAAATGTGTAATAAATTATGAATTTTTGAAAATTAATTAGTTTCTAGAAAAGAATAATTTAAATGTAAGGTCCCTTTTCTCTCCCTAGGGACAAGTTAAACATCTGTTAGAAGCCTTGTATTTAAGGAAACAAAATTCTTGGACAGAAATTGTGTTGTCTTTATGTTGGCCACAAAAAAAAGCATGGAAAAAAAATCCTTATTTAGTAAAAAGCTGTTAAATAAAGAACAAACTGCAAATTATTGCTCTAACTTACAACAAAAACAACATTTTTACTACTTCCAACTTTCCTACTCCAAAAATCAATTTCAGTTGTCAAGTCCCTGAGTATGTAGCTTGATTTGGCTCAGTCAAAAACTGAATAAAGTGTTTTGTATAAGCTTGTAAATTGAAACTCTTTTTGTATCTTTCTATGGCTATTCAATCCAAAGAAAATATCCATATTAGTAAGTATTTTATAAAGATAGAAGGTAAGATTTCATCTGTTTTAAATTCCAGCCAACCATCCAGTGTTTATGCAGTCTCATACTTATTTATAACGTCCCCCAAGCTGCAAAGTTGTTAATCTCGAAGAAAATATTTCTGTAACTTTTTGTGGCAACTGGCATCTGGTTATTCCTCTATCTTGACATGATCTGTATAAAAATGCTTTAAATTTTTGGATCGAAGTTGATCTAAGTATTTTACAGACCACAAATACAGGCTGATTCAAAATGAATAGGCCAAAAAGAATAGCGCAGTGTGACTGCTGTAATGAATTTATTCAGCCGGAAAAAATTTATTCTGCAAGTAGAATTATACAAGTTTTATTTGGCAGCAGGGAAAAATCATCGAATGACGAACTCGCCACTAGAGGCGCTGTTAAATAAAATGTCGTCCATGCAGGAGAAAGCATACTGCATTTTCGAATATGCCAAAACCTCCTCCCCCACATTGGAATAACAACGTACGTGAGTTCTTGAGCGAACGTTTACCTCATCGCTGGATGGACCGTACTGGGCCACAGGATTTTACATGTCTTCATTGGCCTCTGAGATCACCAGATCTAGCACCATGTGTTTTTTTTCCTCTGGGGTTTCGTTAAAGACAAGGTGTTTATGCCTCCACTTCCTCAGGACTTAGAGGAACTGAAGCATTGGATAACTGCAGTGTTGAACTCCATCACAGGGGATATGCCATCACAAGTGAGACAGGAGCGCGATTACCGTGTTGACATTTGTCGTGTCACCGGAGGGGCACATATTGAACACCTGTAGAAACTTGAATAAATAGTTTTGAGGTAAATTTGATTTTTTTTAAATATATTTATTACAACATTCACAATCATGTCTTTTTGTCCCATTCATTATGAATCACCCTGTAGAAGTTTCTAGAACAAAAATATTTGTACCAAAAAGTTGCCATTGAATTATCATGCCTAAAATATTTGCTAACTTTGTTTTAAAATGTTCAATGATTTTATACTGTTAGATATGACGAAGAACGGACCTTTAATTATATAATTAACGTTTTCTACAGATGATGATTCATGGGACTTGATCACATGCCACTGCATGAAGCCTTTTGCTGGTCGCCCCATGATAGAATGTACAATGTGTGAATCTTGGATTCACATGTCATGTGCCAAGATCAGACGGAACAATATCCCTGAAGATTTCATTTGCCAATTGTGCAGGGAAGCAAAAGGAAGTAAGCGCCGCTCTGAAAGGATACGAAGCGATGATAGACGGTTGCTGGCATGAGAATGTGTCCAGAGACTTATGTTCATAGTTGTGAATTGTTAAAACTCTTTATCCTTTTTGTATATAGTTTTTAAGTCATGTGCATATATCATTTAGTTTTTGTTTTGTGTAAATGTGCGAGAATTAAAACTGCCATGTTTCTGATGCATGTGTGAAATTTTATGTATATTTAAAAATTTAAAAACAGGTGGCTAAAGATATAAATCTTTATATAATACTTATAGTTTTCTTCTTGCAAAAAAGGATGAAAATAAATATCTTCAGAGGTATTTTTAAGGAAGAGTAGGATAGAATTTCATAATTAGCGATTCAAATTTAGAAAAATCTCTAATTTTCGTCCTGGTGTAAATCTGCAACGCAATATTGCTCTCAACTTCAACATCTCAGAAAGTTGAATGGAAGTATAAACTAATAAATATTTAACTTCTTGATTTTAAAGAAATGAATAGAATCAAAAATGGCATTCAAAATTCAAAAAATATATTCTTTGTTTTATAATGAATTGTTTAGTATATCATTACTTAAACTTTTGATTTTCCATTCAATAACTTGTAAATATTTTGAGAAAACCATTAAAACTATGATGAAACAGCATCTAATAATTTTCACGAAAGTAAGTAATTTTTGACTAATAGATTAAGAATATTAACTTTTTTAAAGAATCATTCTTTCAAATAATAAGATTTAGCTCTCTTATTTTATTTATTTCTTTTCTATGTTGATGTTGTTGCCAGTTAAAAACTAGTTTTTCACTTACTTGAAATATAACTTTGTGCTGGAAAATAGACACAAGTCAAAAAAAAAATGTACCAGTAAAACTTTTTTCCTGTTCAGCTGTTAGCACAAATTCGCAACTCCAATCAACTATAGGGGGCGCTGCAGCCACTATCTAATGGCGGATGAAAAGGGTAAAACAAACAAATGCCGTAACTTGCTTTGACGCTTTGTGAATGACAGTAATCTTTCATCGTGTTTGTGGGAAGCTTTCTTTTCTATTCTCCTGAAATTACATTACACCATAAACTGTTTGAAGCCTGTAATTTACCCCAAAGAAAGCACATGGAATGGACTGTTTTACCTTTTTCGGTAATATTTTCAATCACCTCAAGGTAGCGCATTCGAACTTTGAAGTTGCTAATAGGGAAGTGAATCTAGTTTCTGGAGATTTTTAGTTTTACCATTTGATATTTCTTCTTTGTGGCTTTCTTACTCAATTTTGTCTAGAGATACAGTGGAGGAATAAGGCAGATTCTCCTTTCTTATAGAAGTTTTTATTATCTTTCAAATTTTTAATTAATTTTTAAATCATCTAGTTAATCAAGTAAAAGCAAAAAGGAACTGATGAAATTTTTTGAAGTATTAGTTTTTATTGAATTAAATTCTTGCTTTCCTCAATGTGAGGTCTTTAAACTATTTTAATGTTCTTCATTTTACAAATTTTCGAATTCTTTTGAGAATTTTGAATAGTATCATGAAAATATGAAGAGTTTTAAATAAATATCCTTTTTAAACTTGTAAAGATAAATACCAAATTTTTGAAAGTACGCCAGCATTGCCTACATCCTTGGAAGAGAAGGGCATAGCTAATTAATTTCAATTTTTTTTGTACCCTGCAAATATTTCTTATTTCCTTGTCTTGCTGAAGGTTTGACACTTTCAATTAAAAAAAGATAACTAATTCCATAAAACAATGATGTTGACTCTGAAATTGTAGTTACTACATATTCAGAAGAAAAACTTTCAAGGGCAAATGATACGATTTCGGATGCAAAACAATAATAACATAAATGGTAATGAAGGAATAAACGCTTTTAAAAATCCAACACTTTAAAATTTTCTTAACATATTTTTATACAATCCAGTAATAGAAAAGAGAAAGAAATAGACACTTGTGTACAAATGGTCAAATACAAATAAGTGAATGGTTTCCATTAGAGATTTTTTTTTCTTCAATTTTTGCTACTTAAAAAGCATGGATTACATTGCATACTTTACATGTTAGAAATATGAAGTATCTAATTTATTAATTTATCAAGTATATTGCTCTGTCAGTTTATTGAAACCATAAATTAAGAAATACAAATTTCACAAATTGTACAAGTTTTTCTTTACTGCATGCATTCAGTTACATATATTGTGAAGTAAGAAGTTAACAAATTTATGGTGCTGAGAACTCATGAAGTTTCAATGCATTTACTTATTGTAAGATATATTATATTTTATACATGTATATTACATGTGTGAAAAGTGCTTTTTTTTAATGTTTCCACTAGTTTAATTTTGCAAGTGTAAGAGGTTTTTAATTTAAATGTTAAAGTAATGAAATGTTATCACAATTGGATTATTTTGTGGTATCAGTTCCATACTAATAAGTCTGTACTTGTGTAAATATATTGTGCACATACTAGTTAAAGCTGAAATTCTTTAATAGTATATTTGTTTCTAAAACTGTTGAAAATTTGCCTGTGAGCTTACAGTGTTTGTTACTGTAGTTAATACATCAAATTTTCTAACACTTAAATTTGAGTTTTATATGGTGTTATTAGTTAGAACTTTAATTGTGCCAGTTTATGTGTAAAGCTGTAGAGTTTTTCATATCTGTACTTTGTGATATTCAAAGTACTTTTTTACGTCATAATAATCAAATGACGCACAAACTAGTTATGCCAGTGAATTCAGCCATAAAGGAACTTATGAAGAAGTTCCTTGTTTATTTTTCTCTAATTTTTTAGAATGATTTTAGTTCCTGTCTTTAAACAACTGTTGCAATGAGAAATGGTATGTTTCAAAATAATGTTAATCCACATGGGTGTCATGATTGTTTTTAAAAAAATATGATATTTTTGTATATGTATATATGTTACTAATACTAAGTCCGAAATGTGGTAAATGTCAAGATTAGCCGGTGAATTTCAACTTTCACATATCGCACTCCGGCTAGGAAAGTGACACAACTCAGTTTTTGAAAAATGAACTAACTGTTGATTTAAAATTTAAATTTAATTTTTTTTTGGAGGGGGAGTGTCCCGAAACTTGTACAGAGTTAGCTTATTAACTGGTGCATGGTGGCATAAAAGCAATATAATCATCAGTGATAAATCGTTAAAATTTCATAATTAAAAAAAAATTGCATTATTGAGACTAAAAAAACTATTAAATATGTTAAGAGAGTAATGTAATGCTTACCTTGATTTTCTCATTTTTTTAGAAGGGGGGGGGGGTCACTTTTCTTGCCAGGTTGCGATATAAAGACATCGGTGGTAGACCAAATATTTCTGGTGAATCACTGCTGAGAGACAATATTCTCCAATTTCGATCTTTCAGGGTAACATATACAGTATGTCATGTTTAACCTGCAAGAGCACTATCTGTGCAACCGTTACTCCTACAATATTGCCCTGCTAGAAGATCACAGATAACAGTAATACATGCCTACATTTTTTTTCTTCATGAAAAAGTGTTTCAATTTTAATAGGTTAGGTGCCATATAGTAAATGGGGTGTGCTGATCACAAATCTGAGCTTAGTTTTTTTCCAGCACGTCAGGTTTTCAAGAAAAGTGTGTTTGAAATTTTTCATAGAAAATACCAAAAATACTGAGAGAATATTTATTGAAACTATATTTAAAAGAAAATTCTTACAAAATTGAGTTGTTCATAAAAAAAAACAATGCAGTTTTATCCACGTTAGAAAATTGTTGGGGTTCTTTTAAAAAATAAAATAAACATCATCGGTTTTCTCGTTTCAACTTTCATCTGAATTCTTGGTCTATCAAGCACAGATTGTGTAGCAGACGGTAAATCAGGATACTGAATTGTATTTTTCGAATTGAAACCCTTGACATCGCAGGAGCAAAAGTAACAGTCGTCTCCATGGTTTTTTGGTTCTCTATACGAGTATACCATAGAAATGAGAAAAGGTAAAGAGCCACATGTACCTTTTCTTAATTTTCTCAGTAGTTAAGCACACTTTGTGTGGAGCCCAATGTTAGTCCTGATTACCAAGCTTTATACCAAAGTAAGCGTGATAAGCTTTATTGATAAATACTGCTAAGTTTCGTTGAACTTTAATCGTTAAATCACCACACACGTAAAAAAAATGTATCAGAATTTTTTTTAACACTTTCTTGATGACATTATAACGCACTAAATACTCAGAAAACAAAATACAACTCGGTTCTACAAACAACTGACACTATTTCGTAAACAACTACTGATGCCTTCAGTTAGTTGACTTTGACAGATGCAAAAATGAAAAAGTGTTGCCACTGAAAGGAAATAAACATAACATTATTCTAAAATATTTTTAATTGGTGTATCAAGGCTTCATCAGGGGTCACTAGAGATTGAGTATACCAAAAATCAACTCTGGGGGTCTTCATAGGACTGAGATACAGAGGGGTGAAGACCCCAACTTGTTCTGTCATGTAAACTGTCCTTAGTCGCGCGTTTATTTTCTTTCGTCTTTCTTGATGATAAATATTTAGCTTTGTTGGTGGCCGACATTTAGTTTTCTTGACGGTAGGACATTTTGAAGAAATAATTTCAATATAATTCAGGAAATATCAAGAAGGTACTTTTTTACTTTAGTACAAACTGCCTCATAAGGTTTATTTAATTTTGTGAAAAATCTGGGTGTGATGGGCTCAAACCAAATTCATAGTCAAAATAGGCATGCACACATTAGCTAAGGAAACTTATCAAATTCAAAACACCAAAAAACATGTAGGCCTGTGTAATTATTGAAGCAAAAAACAGTATATATATTTATACTTTTCATTGCTATCCAAAAAAAAAAGGAAATAAAACGTACTACAAAACCTCCTACAATATGAGGAAAGAAGTCAAACTTAATTAGCTGCTATATGGCCCCTGAACACCAAGAGTGTAAAGTGCTTTAAGGCACAAAACTTTGTTTCATATCTCAGTGAATATTAGTTGTATTGATGTCAGTCTCTCCCCCCCCCCCCGAGTTTTTTTATGCTTGTGATTTCCCTAAATAAGTATAAATGAGAGGAAATAGAATTTTTCTTTTTTCTTCATTTTTTTTTTTTTTTAATTTGCAACTTTTAAGTAACTGCATGTTATATTTGCGATTTCACGTATCTAGGACTAACTGTGAAAAAAGAGGGTCTTGCAGGTTAAACAAGATACGCTGCATGTATATATATATATATACATATGAGGCAGCGAGAAGCAAAGGAATGCAAGTGGCAAAATTAAAAATTTGGAGATAGCCAGTACTAATGGTATATGAACCTCTCCACTGTCTGGGGGCAAGAGATTGTACTAGTAGCCCTGGTAGGAGCTGCTGTATAGCATGATTTAGAAAAAAAATTCAATGAAAGCCTACCTGATCTTTAAACGTGTTTTACTTGAAACTTAAAATAGTCCACTTGCATCCCTTTGCTTCTCACTGCTTCATATGCGTTATTATTCCACATTGGATTAGTGCAATGGCTATGAGGCTGATTTTGATTACTTTCAAATTTTATTCTTAACTTTTGTTGTGGGGAAGATTTATATATATTAAATTTTACAGCTTTTTAGTTAGTTGGATTAACACTTTTTTGAAAACTCTGTATATACTGTACCCAAAATCTGTATATTTTTGTCATGTTTGCAAACTGTTACAGAAAATTTGCATCATTTTGAAAATAAATTTGAATATGTATATTTCATTGCAATATTAAAAGTTGATGTAAAAGAATATTTAAAGTTGACGCTACTACTGTTTTATTTTATGTTCATTGAAAGACATTAAAGACTGAAGCCTGTGAATTTGAATCAAGAAAAATCAAATTTGATATATTACTGTGTAGGTTGTAAACATTTAAGGTCTCAGTTTGGCAACTACGTCACTCTACAACAGACCAAACCCCCCTCCCCCTTTTTTTTTGCAAGAGTGAGCCACACCAGGGGTCATTGTTGTCCTAATGAAAATCAAAGTTATCATTTAGGAACCCAGTCATTGAGTGGTAGCCCTTCCATGTCTCAGATCGTGGTTGCGCATGGTCGATTCAGCCTTTCATTTGTTCAGTGGCTCGCAAGTTGGATTTTAGGTTAATAATTTAAGCTTTCTAAATTTCCTAAAATTTATTTTATTTTTGCTGAAAAGGATAATAGAAGTACTAGTTGAGATTGATTTTAAGTGAAATTAAGTCTTGTTCACTAACTGTTTACATTTTGCAATTCCAATTGCAGAGACCAGATAAGTTCACAGCCTTCTCTACTGGGACAGCACGAAATGGACAAGATGAAAAACAAAATGTTCAACTCTAATTCAAAGGTCTCAGAAAAGTGGCATCACACATGGGTTTATAATATGACTAGCTGCGTTGCCCGGTCCACCATTAAAATAAAAATTGTGTCAAGTGACGTATATTCAACAATCAAAAAATAAAGAAAAAAACATGATTTCCCTTCCAAACAATGACGACAGATATTAAAATACTTTTAAAAAATTCAATCCAGAAAAATGGATTTAAAATGCATAACCATGGAAACACAAAATAAAATAAGTTTAAAGAATTAAAATGCGAAAGAATGGTACACAATTCGAATGGAATAGAGATTTCTTAAACTTGATTTAAAAAGGCTTGTAACTTTTTTCCTTTCGAGATGAAAGCTTATTTTTTCGACCATTGGTTGAGTTAGATCTGGAGTTGAAATGGTCGCTTTTTCCAATGGCGTCAACAGGCTCGGACTGGCCCGCCTGCCAACCTGCCCGAGGGCAGGTGCGCCCTCCTTACTATTTAAGATAAAATGCAATGCAAACGCCTTCGCTGAAAAAAAAAAAAACTTGTCTTACAAATTCAAAGCAAAATTTTTCTAATTGATTCGAAAGCTCTCATACCCTCACCTCATTTTGAAGCTTCGAAAATTTTCCTCCGAGCTTGCTTTTTTTAATGTTATCAAAAAAAGTCACCGAGACGATGAATGTGATCGTCAAAAATTTTCCGTTTTTTGAGTTTCAATTTCGAAAAATTGCCGGGAAAAGTTCCTTCTATCCCATCTCTTCCCTTCCCGTAATGTTTCCGAACATGACCAACAATAGCGTTTTTAAAACTCCTATTTCAAAAAAAGAAAAGGGAGAAACCTTCGAATCTTCAATCAAAAAGACTTTCTGGAACTTTGATTTCGAAAATGTTCTGGAAGAAAGTTTCGAATCTCATTCTTTTCCCTAACGTCATTAAAGATGAACGGCAATAGCGTTTTAGGATTAGAATTTAAAAAAAAAATCATGGAGATGAGGCCCTAGACCTTCCCCCTGTATCTTCTAACATCATCGAAGTTAGTGTATAAAACTGCATTTTTGAACTACATGAACAAGTTTATTATTGCTGGTAGAGTCGGTAGTGGTTGCTGTTTGAATACAGTTGTCAAGGCGTTTGTCAGTGAGTTTTTCTACACTTATTTTTAATGAATTTCATAGTAGAAAAATTGAATTTCATATAGAAATGTAGCAGTGCATTTTATAACATAATGACCAAGTGACATTAATGTCGCCTAGTGAAAAAAATATCACTCAGAAGATGTGAAATCAAACCACTGGTCAGCTTAAGAAATTCCGAATATACTTATTCACTATTTTTTGTAAATTGCCGTTTTTGGCACTTTATTCAAAAAACTAGTGACAGTCCCTGAAGCTCATGTCTTCGCCTAAAAGTTAACAAAGATGGGCTACAGTCAAGTTTTTACAATTTCAATTCCGAAAAATTTTAGTGGGAAGTCCGCAAAATCTCTCCTCTTCCAAGTATCAACAAAAATCATCTAAAATTGTGTTAAAACTTCTTTGTAAAAACATTTTTGGGGAGGGAGAGTTCTGAATCCCATTCCTCCTCAACGTCATCAAAGATGGTCCTTTCAGCTGCGTTTTTTGAACCTATGTTCCGAAAATTTTCTGAATTGTTCCGAAAAAGGGGATGAACTCTCAAACCGTCTAAGACTATCTAAAATTTAGTTTTTGGAGATTTAATGTCAAGAAGTTATTGTGGAAATAAGGATACTGAAAATCTTTCTTTGACATTACCGAAGATGGCAATTAATCGTGTTTCAAAAGACTTTAATTTCATCAAAACTCCAAAGAGGCTCCAGTTTTGCTAGTATTGGCCACTTTTGACGACGTTAAGGAAAGAGGTTCGAACCTGCCTCCCGAAAACATTTTCGGAATTGAAGTTTCAAAAAGGGAATTTCAGACGATCTTTGGTGATGTTAGGTGGAGTTTGGAGGGCTACTACCGAGCAATTTGAAAAATTTAAATCTTGAAGAAGTGATTGCAGACATCTCAGGTTGTGTTATTTGGGGAAGGAATGGATTCAGTAACTTTTTTCTGATAATTTTTCGAAACTTAAGTTCGAAAAAAAGCACAATTTTAGGCGACCTTCAATCATGTTAAAGGGAGGGTTTTTTCAAATCATTCCCCGAAATTACTTTGAAATCGAAGTTTTAAAACGCAATTTTAGAATGCGTCTTTCGAAGGAAAAGGAAAGAAATAGATTCGGGGACCTGATTGGATAGATCTCTATATTTTAGTTGTGTTAGATAAAAATGATGCGGCAGTCCCCCCCCCCCCCCCCCCCCCCCCCCCCGAAAGCAAACGTAAATTAGATAAGTAGTTTGACGTAAGTTAAAAATTCATCCGCCCCTCCTTGAACAATTTCTGTATCCGCCCTTCCTTACAAGAAAAAACAAGTATGTACCATTGAAGATCTTTATGACTGTTAGAAATAGTTCCCGAGATTTCAAACCAATCAAAATTAGACTTAAGTTAGATATTGGAATCAAAATGCTAGTAAAAATTCTTCATTTCTCTCACTTTTTATACTCGAAACACTTTTAACCTTCATTTAAACTCTTTCCCGGAAAAACAAATTAAAAAAAAAAATTTCTTTTTCTATTTTGCTGTTGTTTATGTTTAAGTTTCCGCTCCCCCACATAATCCATTATCCAATCGCCCCCCTAAAATGATCGTCTATATCCTCTCCGCACTCCCCCCCCCCCCCCCCCATTGTCTTGCGCCTTCAGAAAAATTGGGGTATGCGCCTTTTTGAGGACCCAGTCCGACCCTGGCCGTCAAAAAGAAAGCTGTGGGACAATTCTTTCACTTTTTATTGATTTATTGAATGAAGAAAGTAGTGCCTAAATTTCAGCTAAGCCTAAAAACGCAAATTACTCCCGCCGTAATAAAGTTGAAGCATTGAAACAAATTGCGTAGAATGCGGAAAATTCTACCCTTTCTAACGATATGTAATATTAAGAGCCACTGTCTGTAAGAATCAGGCAGTTTACGGCATTTGTGATTGTTGACATTTTAAATTTTTCTTATTTTCACATATGTTGTTCTTTATCATTAATGTAATGTTTGTGCAAAATATGAGCTTTGTCTGCATTACCGTTTTTGGGAAATTAAATTTTTTAATTTAGGGGGCGTGGCACATTTTTGCGTGTTTTTCAAATTTGCGGATTTTAAAGTTCTTGTTGCTTTAAGTGCCCCTATAATGACATGAATTTTTAAATTCTATACTATTATATGGTCTTCTTAGATATTATTACAGCTATCAAATCGGTGTCACTACGAGGGCGACGGCTACAAACTCCGTTTAAAAAGGACCGAAAATGAAGTTTTTTACTACATTCAATGCCAATTTTCTCAAAGGGCCTTCATAATGACACCAACGTTTTTACATAAATTCCTAGCTACACTTGCATACATTAAAAATCTTACTATTATATATGGGGCATTCCAAGGTATTTTTAAAATTATGTAGAGTCCGTAACGTGACCTTTTTTTGCCATAACTTTTTAATTTACCGTTTGATTTGCAAATTATTTTAATTTGAGCTGGTGTGTTGGTAGGAAAAGATCAAAATAAAATAATATGCTAATCAAACAGTAAACTTAAAAGTTATGGCAAAAAAGGTCACGTTACGGACTCTATATAAATGTTAAAAATACCTTGGAATGCCCCATATGCGAAAGTTTGTCTGGATGTATGGATGTTTGTTACTCTTTCATGCACAAACTGCTGAACGGATTTTGATGAAACTTGACAATAATAAAGCTTATGCATCAGAATAACACAGGGTAGTTTTCGTCCCGTTATGGGGGGGCAATAAAATACAATTTCTGTAAATTCTCTAATATAGGGATGAAAAAATACTTGCACATATTTACATTATATGTCCATTGAAAACTCTGATCTTTCTGCTGAAGATGGTACCTGTTTGAAATTTATAAGTAGAATAAAAAACGAGTTATGAGCTTTTTAGTTCCATGTTCGAAGGCTTTCCTCAACTCAATACAGTATTTAGTGTATCATCTCAACTCCCTGTCGATAGTGACAATAGTTGTATTGTTGACTTTCTTTGCTTTTCGTGATTGTTCAAGGCTTTTCTCAAGTCAAATCTTGAAGTAAGATTTTTGCACAAGATTGGCAAATAAAACATGATTTGGCTGATGATTTTACATTTAAACCGAACTTTAATGTAATTAATGGTTTTTATTATTAGTTATGCTGATTGAACACTTACTCAATATCCAATCATCCAGCAGATTGCCAAAACGGCAATCACAAAAACGGACCATTTCAAAAATAATCGCAGAAACTAAATTTTTTCATACATAAATATGGATATTGTTCATTCTAAATAGGAAACATGAATATAAAATTTATATTATTTCAGTTTCTTTCCTTGCAAAGAGTGTATTTGCAAAAAATAAAAAAAAAACCCCTGCAAAACCTAGATAGGCGAACCAGAGGCGTAGCTAGACCCGACTTTTTGGGGGGGGGGGGGTTTCTTCTTTTATATATATATATATATATATATGTGTGTGTGTGTGTGTAAACTTTTTTAGTATTAAAAAAAATAAGAGGGAGGTGAATCTTACATACTTTGGAATGGGGTGCCCCAATTCCGATACTTGTGTCAAACAAAACAAAAGCAAAGATTTTTTTATTTTTTTAATGTTATGGAAAATTCAACTTTTTTTTCTTTTCCTTCCATTTAATTTAAAGTGAAATTTTCTAGCAACATCTTGTCAAAACCAGTCTATCCAAATCAGGGGGAAATCAAATATCTGATGAGCGTGTTCCGTTGATTTCAGCGTGACTGCTTAATTTAGAGGCTAACACACATCTACAAAAGCTGGCATCCCTGAAAGCTAATAGATACTTCCATTTCCGCCTGTAAACTGGATGTTTGGCTTTCAATCTCATCGGTGGTCAGACTATAAAGATATTATATTTATAAAGATATATCTATAAAGATATTTATTTTTATTTTATTAGCTGCTTTAGAATTTACATAAATATCTATTTGAGAGAGCAACAGCAATTTTTGGGTATTATGAACAGAAGTATTTTTTATTTTCTACTTTTTAATCCGAACCAAGCTAATAGAAATAATCTAGATTCATCTCGTTTTTAAACATTTTATTCATGTAATGCTATGCAGTTTTTCTTTTGAATTAAAATAAAATTACCTTCAGAAGGGTCCGATGGGACTAACGCTGCTTTGCAGACTGTACTTCGTTTTCTTCAGACGACGTTAACTTTCTCTTTTTAGAGCAATCCTTTTCGTCATTTTAATTTTCTTCTTTGAGTTGAAAAAAGCTTGTTATCGGTCTTGTTCGTTTCATTATGCAACAACTTTCACTTAGAATGTACTACTTTAAACAGACTGTACGTTTCCAAAAGAATACGCAGTAAATACTGGCTGAAGAATCAATGTGATTGCAATGGATACTCTGGTTAGCAAAGGTAGTTTTGACTATGACCTATGACACACACGAGACCAGACCAACAAAAACCTCTATCATCTCGAATTCCGGTTATGCTATCATTTTCGGATTCGAAGCCCAATGATCTTCAAAGCAGCAAACAAGAACATTTTCTTCAACTCAGAAACAGAGGAATTGTCTTCGAGAGCTGAGGAGGCAGTAAATGCGTTCCACAAATAGGCTTTCCAGGAAGATTAACCAAAGGATAGTCGTTTCGCGCACTCTCTTGGAAGAAGAGTTAAGGGGTGAAATTCACAGGTTTGGCATGTTAAGATGAACATTAAAGTTCATAGTTAAAGGTCATTCAAGTTAAAAGTCATTTCGCTCTCTTATCTGGATTAGTACTGTTCTTTGGTTGCTCTCTTTCTTAAAATTGTGATTCCTTAGAAAACCGAAACTATAGGAGTGAAAAGAAAGTATAAGTTTTTTTTTCAAGTGATGAAAAAAGGAAAATCGTAGACTACTGGCCAAGTTAGATTTGCTGCAATTGCTAACCTCAAGAGGATAAATAATGAATCCAAAAAAAAAAATCAGGTACCAAATAGCAATAAAAGACTTTTTCTTGAAAAAGATATGCTTAAAGTTTCTTTTACTGTCAAAATGATTCCTTAAACTCGCAATAAAGCACTTAATAATGTAATAATAGAATAAATACCTAACAAAACTAATAAAGAGGAATTTTAATCAAGAGCCCATATTGTCTTAAGTATCGATTTCAAATTTTCACCATCATATTTCAAATTTCTATAAAAAGTTTCTTAAAGCCTCCGTAATTCAAAACCTCATTATCTCGATTTTTTTTAATGTGAAATTCGAAATATACAGATTCGACTGTATGCAATATTCTCACTGCGCGGCTCATAAAATTAAACATATTTAAAAATTTGCAGAATCTATGACAAAGAAAGGCTGCCTATACGTGGATTTAACAAACAATTTCTAAAGTGAAGTGTTAAATTTCACTCAATTATCAAAAAATTGTCGCAGCAGAGGAAGGCGTCTTTATACTTGAGGGTCACTCATGGAGCAGATTTTCAATGGCATTGGGGGGGGGGGGAGCGAAGTGAATTTTTGACCTTTGTTACACAGAAAAACGTAGTGATTTTCTTTCTTTTTCTTTCTCTTCCCTCTTCTTTTTCTCTTTTTTTTGAGACTAACGTTTAGGGGGGGGGTTGTCCCCAAAACCCCCCCTTAGCTACGCCCCTGGGCGAAACGTTCCGGTTTTTCTCCAAAAACCGGAAAATCAATTTAAATGCGAGATTCCCTTTTTATTTCTTCAAATTTTAAAAAGTTGGGGGGGGGGGGGCGAGATAGAGCCACAAGCAAATATGTACAGTATTTTTTTTTCTTTTTAATGGGTATTTTCTAATCTGATATATCATCAATATCGATGAGTTACCCCCCCCCCCCCCTCTCAATTTCGTGAACAATATCCGGATGAATATTTTTGTTGTATGGTGAGGATTGAGTAAAAATGTTATTTTTACCATGCATGGATTTTTCCTTGACAAAAATTTTGGAAGAAGGAAAATCATCAAAACAGTTAAACAATATTTGTTTTTATTGCTTGATTAAAATTAAAACTGGCCCGTCATTTTGATTTTTCCCCCGGGGATGGCTAGCGAAGGATGCAAATTTTATCTGAAAACAACAAAAACCGCACAAACTTGTATAGTTTAGCATTAATTTTCTAAATCTAGGGAAGGGAGAAATTGACCCCACTGATCCCCCCTAAATGACGTTCCTAAAACAAAAATTTTGTTGAATGCTAAAAATATATAACATAATACAAAACCCTTTAGTTTACTTATTTCGTTATTTATTTAGTTAATTATTTTATTATAAATTTTATGTTCCATATTTAAGAACAAATTTATTTGAGTTCTGCATTTTCAGTCTTTTTAGCCTACTTTCCTAGTAACAGTCAGAAAAAGAATAAAAAAGCATGAAAGAAGGCCTAATGCATCTTAAAAATATCGCAAAAAAACAAAAAAAAAGTCAAAAATAAATAAAATAAATAAATATTGAAAAATTAAAAATTGGAAAGTAGGGTATTGAGATGGGGGAAAATGTCTGTCGGTCTGTCTGTCCCCCCTAATAACTTTTGAATGAATAGTCCGATCCGAACAAACTTTTTTTTGTTCGAAAGATCTCGGCGAGGACACCTCATTCCCATATTTCACTTTTTGATTTGAGCTGTTTTTTGTTCAATTTTGAACAGTTCAAAAAAACTTAACATTAGCGCCTACGGGAAAATTCAAGGCAATTCCGAACTGTGAGGCGAATTTGCTTCAAACAAACTTTGTAGGAAAAAGCTTTTGATGAAAAACTTGTATATAAAATATCTTTTTGATTTGAACAATTTTGAACAGTTCAAATCCCTTAACATTAGCGCCTATGGGAAAACTGAAAGTCAATGTGGATTCCGTACTTGAAGGCGGATTTTTTTCAAACAAATTTTGTTGGAAATAGCTCTTTGACGCCAAACTCCAGACTTCGACTCCGAGAATTTAGGGGCACTTGACTCCGACTCCTATGCCCGACAATTAATCGGACTCTGATTCTGACTTCGTAGCTGTGGCAAAAATTTATACACGGAGGACAAAGGACTGACTCCGATTCTTAGATATTCGACTCCGACTCCTTTACCCCAAAATGAGATTGACTCCGACTCCACAGCTATGGTTTTGACTGTGAAATAATTATTGTTGATTTGACTTGTTTTTATTTTTACGCTAAAGTTTTAATTTAGGTATTAAGTTTTCGGCGAATAAACTCGAAGTCATTTATGTTTCTACATAAAGATATGCGCAGACGATTTTTTTTTTTTTTTTTTGAGTGAAAATTATTTTTAAGTTGAAATTTTATTGTTTTTATTTATTTTGGTAAGTGCATTAATTCATTTAAAAAATTGTTTTTGGCAACAGGGGAAAAAGAAACATTTTTTTTTTTTTTGATATGATGTATTTATTTTAATGAGCTTATTAATTTTAAATATTATTTTTTCGTTTTGAAAGCTGTTAAAGATTTTTTTAATGTAAAAAAAGTGTATTAGCTGCTTTATTTAAAAGTTTTTGCTATTTTTTTTAAGCATTTAATTTTTTTAGATGAGTGAGGAATATATTTTATTCCTAGAAATCAGCTTAAAGTATTTTAAAAATATGTTTTAAAAAATTTGCGATTTTAGCTTTTTTTGAGAATATTGATCAGGTACTAGAAAGTAGTATGGATATACGGGAAAGTTGGCTCGTCTAGTTCTAGACAGAACTTCTTGTTCCTATTGTTTTTCAAATTCAAACATCTGCACGACGTCTGTTTATGCAAGAATGCGTGTCAGCTGCTGATTATTTTAAACTAAAACTAAATTAATATTTACTTTTCTTTTTGTATCGCAGTTTCTGACAACAGGAGCTGAAAGTGTTAGTATTTTGAAATGATAAATGGATGCTCTCGAAGGAATGTTTTCGTTTTTGACAAAACAAATCTTTAACAAAAATGGTTTTATTGCACCAAAATATGAGTTTTATTATTTTATTTTCGAGCAATCACGATTGCTAATTGCTTTCATTTGACCGTCCTTGGCGTCTGGTTCCTTTTTCAGCTTGAACCTGGGACACCAGCACCACCGCCCACCGGTCTCTGCAGGCGGCGCAGCTGCTCCGGTCCTGAGCTATACGCTTCTCTTGGTCGGAGGCGTCCACACACATGCGCACTCATACACACAAGCCTTTGCACACATAGACACACGCCTACGTGCATACACACAGGTCTACGCACACACACAAGCCTACACATGCACGCACGCGTGATTACATATACACACGTAACCGCCTAGGAGGAGGGGTAGGCTTGGGGGGGGGGACAGGAGCTGTTTCTAGAAACAAAAGCCCCCCATGAGTATGGCACTGTCGCAACTCGTGATTGCGAAAAGCATAATTTGAATTCAAAATTTCAGAATTCAAATTAATTTTAAAAATTTGAAAAGTTTTTATTTATTTTATTATTTGTTTTTGTGATTTCTATATTGCATTTTATTCTTTCACACTTAAAATTTTTATTACTATATTGTTGAAAGGTGTTTCTTTGTTTGGATTTTATTTTCATATTTTTGTATTTTGTATCTTTGTTTCCACCAGTTTATTTTTTATACTGAAAATTTTCAGCTTGTTTCTTTCGTTTTGTTTTTACGACTCGGTCGTTCATTAAATCCCTTTAATACTTCCAAAGTACTATTAGTTTATTTTTGGGACAGTTTTAAATAAAAATTACTATTGGTTTATTTTACACTAGTCGGACCCGTGCGGAACTGTGCACTGTGCTTCGAATCGTTTCAGAAGGTATTTCGCTCTTTAAGAATTTCAAAGGAAGAACATTATAAAGAAGAACCGAAAAAAAAAGCGCAGAAGAGAAGGCATGTAATTTAAAGACATCAGTAACAAAACCTCGTTAAATACATTGTTGTGATAATTTGATCATCTCTCACCTTTTGGTCGTACATATTTTCAATTCAAACATAAATATCATTAAAAGTGTGACTGAGTAGTGACTTGTGAAAAAGCAATAATTGTGCATGTAAAAAAACAGGTTGTGGCAAATACAATCCTGCCCATGTGAGCATCTGACGGGAAAAAAGAAACATTAAAGAGATATTTATTAGCACGGATTCGAATTGGCGCCATTCAGATTAACAGCCCGACACCCCAACAAACCTAGCAATTGCGCCTTCCTTTTCGAAAGCTATTCATTGAAGGAATGCGTAGTAAAAAACAGCAAAAAAGCTTTTTGCCAAAAAAAAAAAAAAAATACTAATAATAATATCATGCTTCTATGTTTGTCATTAACCAGCATGATACGATTTAAAATTATTCGCAAAGCATGGAATTTGATTAAAGAATGACGAAGATCTCACGTAGCGATTGAAACGAACATTCTAGAGAAGTAATAAATTAGATTGAAAATAAGTGTTTTTATGTTTGAATATTGAACTATTTCATAGAAGGTTGCTTTAACCGTTACGGCTTAAATGCCCGCACATGTTTCTCTTTTAATCGAACACTTAAAATTCAAAACCAAAACCAGTTGAACCGAGTCCGTTTTTTAAGTGTAATTTTTCGAACGTAGACAAAATGTATTTTTTTTTCAGCAGAAAGTAGAGGAGTAGAAAAAGATTTCTTGCTAATGAAGTTGATAATAATTTTAAAGCTTTATATCGTATTTGCGCGAATAAAAAATTAAAGGTTTACTGGGTGAAACTCGTAGTTTTAATTTGGCGTAGTATTTTTTCATTTGTACAAAAGGTCGAACACTGCTATTAGAAACATCTACGTTTCAGCATACAATGAAAATGTTTTTCTGCAAAAAAAAAAGATTTCCTTTAGGTAAATCTAATACTTTTTTATGCTTACATTATGCTGAGTGGTCTGGATGTAGTCAAAGCTTAAAAAAAAGAAAGAACACCCTTCGATTAACAGTCAACTTATCCAAATGATAACTGTAGCCTGCATAAAGGAGTTGAAACACCAAGTAGCATTCCCACTGCATTTATTTTATTACGTTTGTATGTTATGAGTACATGTAATGCGTAATACTAATATAAATTTGATATATCGGACAGCCCAAACTTGCCCAAAGTTCAGATAGTTTATAGTCGAACGCTCTACTGAAAAAAACTTATCAATTTAATCCGACAACTAAGTCCAGTCCTTTTAAGCTTTATTAAAATATGAACACACACACAGGCTTTTTTTTTGCCGAAAGTGACGTAAAAAATGGAAAACTGCATTAGAACTTTGCTTTTAAAAAATGCATAAGAACTACAGGCAGCATCAAGGTTTTGAAACAGCAAGGGGCGTTTTCGAAAACTTGATTTTTCGACCGTAAGTCTATTTTTCTTCAATAGCCAGCCTGATAAGATTTAAAATGAGAAGGGAATAATATATAAGACAAGATATTGAAAAAACATTTTTTTATTCTTGAAAATTTTTACAATTTGTTACCGCAGGCTGCTTGAACCGTTATGACTTAGATGGCAGCACATGTTCATCATTTAACAGCACGGTTAAAATACAAAATAAATTGAACTATGCTCTTCTTTAAGCGTAGCTTTTCGAATGTAGTAAAAACGTGATAAGCTATTTGTTTTTTTTTTGCAAAAAAAAGAAAAAATATACATTTTACCCTTCAAATTGAGGTAGTAATTTTTTTATTTGTACAAAGAGTCAAAAACTCATTAGAAGAATATATATTTCAATATACGATTTATTATTTTTTTCTGAACAAAAAACAATTCTATTGTAGTCTGAAATCTTTAACCCGTTACTTATATTTTCGCTTACATTATGCTTCAATTTTCTTACCAGAGCCAAAGCTTTAAAAAAAAAAAAAAAAAACGTACAATTCAGAAGTAATTTAGCACAAAATCCCTTCAAGTTTTCATATCAGCAAGGAGCGTTTCCTTCTCATTTATTCTAAATCCCTTCAAGTTTTCATATCAGCAAGGAGAGTTTCCTTCTCATTTATTCTATTTCTTCATAGTTGTTATACACTTAATCAAGTGTTCATGTAATTCGCGATATTTCTCTAATTTTTTGTTGCAGATCGTCCGGACGTGGGCCCGAACACGCATTCTCCTGGTTACGAAGAGAACGCTCTGCCGATCAAGCTATTCAGCTCTGTAGCTCTCATAGCGCAAATTAAAGTTATAAGTTTAACCGATAACCTCATTCTGGTTCTTTAAAACAGGTTTTTCGGCTGAAAAAAACAATTTTTAGACGGTGGGTCTATTTTTCGTCAGTAGCCAGCACCATAAGCTTTAAAATAAGGCGTAAATCAAAGAAATCGATCAAGAATTGAGGAAAATCTGGCGTAGAAACCAAAAACAGGCTACAGAAATAATATATAAGGATTAGAAATAAAGTTTACGCTAAATTTGTTTCCTCTTGACGTGTGTTCAGTCCCATCTCTTCCTATTTTTTCTTACTTTTTTAAGTGATTTTTTTCCTACTTTTTAAATTTTTGATTCCTTATTTCCTACTTTCCCCCCCCCCCCCCCCCCCCAAAAAACCACCTCGGGGTCTGTCTCTGCTATGAGGGGGCTAGTTGTATTCAGATTAGCAAATGGTCAACTTCTACTATTTCTTCGGGATACCATGTTTTCCCGAGCTTTAGTGCTACAAAATTACCAGATATCAATAAGAGATGACCATCTTCTGAAACTGGGTGATTTGATTTTTTAAGTTTCCTTTGTTTTAGTTTACGTCATCCTCAAATTATGTTTCATATTCCGAATGCTCGCTATATAATGCATTATGTTCATAACTATTTAAGACATTATGTTATAAATAGTAGCATTTTTAATATAAATAACAGATAAAAAATTAGTATGGTTGAAAAAATATGAATATTAGTACGACTATTTTAGCTTATAATACACATTACGTCCATCTGTACCTATATCGATTTACTGTGTTTCTAATGCTTTTAATAAAGCTTTTTTTTTAATAAAAAGCATTAGAAACATATTATTTTAGGTGTCACTACTGTAATTTTATATTAAAGTTTAAAACAAACTTCGCAAAAAGCCATTCGAATTAGAAAAGTCTTTTTTTTAAATAACTCCATAACATACTAATTTCGAATGATTATATTTCCGAAAGTAATAGGAGTGACACCGATTTCTTTAGTTCATATGTTAGACCAACATGTTGGTTATCAAACTTAATTAGTTTCAGATCTCTGCTATGAGGGCGAGAGTAGTACCGTATTTTCGGGATTAAGCGCCGCGGCGCATACAAGAAAAAAAGTTTCAAAAATGTGGATGCGGCGCATATAATGGGAGCGGCGGGTATAGTGTTTTTTTTTTTTTTCCCCGATCAAGTTTTAAAAAAAATCCGAGTTTGCAAAAAAGTTGAACATTTTACCAATAGATGGCGCCACACTTTTCCCTTTCGTTTTGCGAAATGAGCGACAAGCAAAGCAAAGAGGGGTAGCCATGAGGGGAGGTGAGTCAGCGATTGCTGGTGTTGCACCATAGAGAGAAACGCTAAACCACGTGAGCGCTGAATGACGTGAGCGGCGAGGAAGCCTCATCGAAGCGAAGGGGGACGGAGGGTCAAGGAAAGGAGCTTGTTAGCAAGACTAGCAGGGGAGGGGGGTGGAACTTCCAGTTTTCTAAAGGGGAATCACCCCTTTCAACAAAGTGGGTTGCTCGGGGTGGTCAAGTGACCTACTAATTGAAAACTTGTTTCTCCGTCTCCCATCCCCAATTTTATTCACTCACATCGTCGCTTTTGCTGTCGTTCGTGCGTTCTTTTCTTTCTTAAAGTTTTTACATCGAGTTTCATCTGAAATGGCTCCTACTAAACGACTTAAGAGTTACACTGCAGCTTTCAAGTTGGAAGTTATCGCTAAGGCTGAAGCGATCGGAAATCGTCCTGCTGCCCGGGAATTCGGAATTGATGAAAGATGTGTTCGGCGTTGGAGGTCCGAAAAATCAACGATCGAAGCGATGCCGAAGACAAAACGTGCCCGACGAGGAAGATCAGCTCACTGGCCGGATTTAGAACGGGACCTGAAGAAGTGGGTAGTGGAGCAGAGAGCTAAAGGAATTTCCGTTTCGACTGTCCGGATTCGAATAGAAGCCAGGTGCATCGCTGCTAATTTGAATATTTCCAACTTCAAAGGCAACGCGAATTGGTGCTTCAGATTCATGAAGCGGAATCATTTGTCCGTCAGGCAGCGAACAACTGTGGGGCAGAGTCTTCCAGCTGATTGGATGGAGCAGAAAAAAAAGTTTTTAGACTACGTCGAGAAGCTGAAGAAAGAAAACAACTTTCAGCCTCATCAGCTTATCAACATGGACGAAGTCCCTTTGACTTTCGACTGCCCTCCCAACAGGACTGTCACATCTACCGGTGAGAAGAGCGTCGCCATTACAACCACGGGGCATGAAAAAACATCATTCACGTGTGTTTTGGCTTGCACGGCTAGCGGAGAGAAGCTGAAGCCTATGCTGATTTTTAAGCGGAAAACGGTCCCGAAGGAGTCTTTCCCGTCCACCGTTGTCATCCGCTGCAACGAGAAGGGGTGGATGAATGAGGCCCTGATGTCAGACTGGTTTAACGAAGTTTGGAGAAAAAGGAAAGGCGCTTTTTTCCAACCAAGTGGAATGTTGATTATGGACTCCATGGCGGCGCACAAGACCGACCCTGTGAAGGAAGCGGCGCGGCAATGTTTGGCGTCCCTGGCCATCATACCAGGTGGGCTTACAAAAAAGTTGCAGCCCTTGGATTTGGCCCCCAATCACAGTTTTAAGAGCCACATGCGTCAACAATGGGAGTCCTGGATGGTGAACGGACTGCACGAATACACGAAAGGCGGCAACCTGAAGAAAGCGTCGTTCGCGGAAGTGGCGAAGTGGGTAGCTGCAGCTTGGAATGCGGTAAAGCCGAGCACCATAATTTCCGGCTTCACCGAGGCGGAGATCATTCCCCGAGTCCCGGATGTTGCTGCGGAGGACGATGGCTCCGATGACGAGGAAAACAGCCCGGAGCTCGATGCAGACTTTCTAGGACTATTTGCGTCCGACAGCGAGGACAGCGATTTCGAAGGATTTTGAATCGCCGATCCATAGTGGATGCGACCCACTGAAAAAAGCGTGCTTATAGTGGCGCCGACCACTTAAAAAAACGTGGAGCGCCATGAGGAGAAGGGTCCGCGTCCCGCGCTCTGGATAACCAACCAATGTCTCCTCCCAAAGTACGAAAATTTTAATTATAGTAATAATAATATAGTTATGTTAATTATATTCTTTTAAATTTTATTTTCATTTTATTGCAAGTTTCTGAACGTCTAAATTGCGCTTTTAAGTTGCGTTAAGTTGGATGCGGCGCTTATAGCGGGCGCGGCGCTTATAATGGGTGCGGCGCGTACATTAATTTTTTTTTTCCGGCGACGATAATTTTCGATGCGGCGCTTATACTGGGTGCGGCGCTTAATCCCGAAAATACGGTAGTTAGATTTTAAAGAAAGAATTTTAAGAATAAAAATTGAAAATTATTTTTAAAGCCTTGCTTAAACAGGGTTCGTACTCAATTTCTGAAATAAAATGAAGGAGTTTTGAAGGAGTACTAATGGACTATCCTTTACTGATGTTGCACAACATGTTTGACCGGTTCCCTTTTGTCACTATAAATGTTACACTTCACCTTATTACTCCTCTTGTCATATGCCATATCATTATAATAACTGTGATTTCACTTTTTATCACCTTCTTTCTTCCCCTTATCACAATTTCATGACTCGTCTCCCCTCAAGGCATGACATCACTTGTGGATGACCCTTTGTACAATAACTGCAATTTACTACACAATTGTTTTTTTAGGTAAATTTTTGTTCAATTCCGTTCATTATTTCTTGAGTTACAGCAGTCACAATTGACGACAAAAACATTCTATAGCTCAACCCCCGTTTGAGTTATTGAAACCAAAATTGAATCAGCACCTGTTCCTGTTAGGGGCACCACCAGTTCAGTCATTCCAGTCAAAAAAGACTGTTTAAAGAAGTCCTAAAAATGAAAAGTATATCCAGAAGTTGTTCAATTTTTTATTTTTCATTTAAAGTAAACTGTACAATTTGCTAAACAATTTTTTTAAACACAATCACTTAATATAGTACATCTGCTTATGTAATTTTAAATATTTAAATAATAGTTAGACAAACTGAGTTTTGCAGCTAAGAGTGTGGTGGAAGGAAAAGCAATAATCTTAAAACTTGAAAAAAATTGCCACGCACCATTTAAGCATGGTTTACTTCCTTTACGAAATGTTTTAGTGACCTAATAATATTTTCACTTTTAAATAACTTCTATGATCAATTTCTAAATCACATCTTTATGAAAAAATAAATATACGAAATTACTACATTAAAATTGCCCTTATACCTTTCGCTCTTGTGACGAAGTTAAGTTGTCGATCGAAGTATTTTAAGTTACTTCGATCGAAGGAGTTTGAATGTCCCTTCAAAAAAATCTCCTAAATGAAGGAGTTTTGAAGGAGCATACGAACCCTGTATGATGCAGGGGTGCCCATGCCCTTAAGATCAAGGGTGCACCCTTCTAAACATTGCAAACAACCTCCCTCCCCAAAAAAATGTAAGAAAAATAGCCCTTAAAACAAAATTTCCTAAAAATTTCAATGGCACTATCTGTTCCATGAACCCCCCCCCCCCCCAAGTTGGGCACTCCTGATTGTTGTTTTTTTCTAATAAATTAACCTTATCTTGTGCTGAAGGTACTGTTTATTATTGGTATACAGATATTAAATTAAATATCCTGCTATTCATATTTTTAATGAGAATTGTATTTTATGTTTGTGTCTAAATTTTTGGGACAGGATCTAAGTTCGCTTATTACTGCAAGAACTTATGATGGAAGTTGAAGGCATCAATTTAAAATAACAAATTTTTACTGATTTCGATATTGTACACAAATGTAGCTGTCATGTGTATTCTTCATTGCTCGAAAATATTTTCATCTTACCTTGTTACTTTGGGCAAAAACAGGAAAATTTTCAAAGAATATACCCAATATCAAAGGGTGGGGGGCTAGGTTTTCCATGAATGATGAATTTCTCACCAATTCTCTATATTCATTTGCTTGCCCATGTTATGGTTCCACGTTATGATAAATTGGTAATTTACTCATTCACGTTGTGATAATTTGCTCGGTAAAATTTTCTTAGAATTGGAATAGAAAAAGAAAAAAATCGAATTTTCGAAAAATCACTTCGACGTGCACACCCCCATGCTACGAAAATCGTGCAAACGGTCTTGGCGCTATGCACCTCACAGAGATCCTGACAGATAGACATCCAGATAGAGACTTTTACAGGGTTCGTACTCAATTTCAGAAATAAAATGAAGGAGTATTGGAGGAGTTTTGAAGGAGTAAAATGAGGTTTTGAAGGAGTACTAATGGGCATTCATTAAATGATGTCACACTTTTTTTCCAACATATTTGATCTCCTTCCCCCTTTATCACAAAGTGTCAAACTTCATCTTTTTTTTTATAAACACATTGTAACAATAACTGTGTGATGTCACTTTTTGTCAACCTCTCTCTTCTCCTTGTCACAATTTCATGAGCCAGTTTCCCCCTCAAGGCATGACATCACTTGTAGATGACATCAAAACTGTGATTTACTGAACAATTTTTTTTAACACAATCACTTAATATAGTACATTTCCTTGTGTAGTTTTAAATATTTAAATAATAATTAGACAACCTAACTTTTGTTGCCGAGAGTGGTTGAGGGAGAAACAATAATCCTAAAACTTGAAAATAGCCAAGCACAATTTAAGCATGTTTTACTTCACTTATGAAATGTTTTAGTCTTCTAATAAAACTTTCACCTTCAACTTTTGAAATTACTACAGTTGGACCCCGATCTACCCAACCTCTATTTAACAAATTTCGCGAATTAGCGAAATTTTCTTTTTCCCCCCGACTAAAATGAAAGCAAAACTCCCGATTTACTGAATAATAAACCCTGAATTAACGAATTATTTTAACACAGCTGAAAAAAATAAATAAAAAATAAAAAAATAAATAAATTTGAGTTAGAAATTAGTGGATTGTTTTCCAAATGTCATATCCATATTGCCCAAAGCAGAAAAAGATTTTTCTTGGAATCAGCAATTTTTGACGGGCAAGAAGGCAACCAACGAACATCGATTCCGTTGCACAAGCGATAATGAAACTCCCATTAAAACTGCTACTTTTTCTAATGCTTTACATGGCCTGTAAACTGTAAAAACATATCTCATGCAGCAGGCTGCAAATGACACAGTATTTTCTTCTCTCAATAATATCGAAAGAGAACTATTTCGAGTCAAGTATCAAGGAATTTGTAAAAAAAAAAACCTGTACTACTCAGTAGTTTAAAATTTCAAATTAAGTAGCGTAGTCGTAGAATGCTGAATAAAAAGCGTACACTTTCCAATTATAAATATTTTTGCTCAGTTGTTTATAAGGGGTTTTAGATAAGGTAAATGCAATTTTTTTTTCACACCTCGATATTACGAACAACCCCGATTTAATTTAATTTAAGGTATAAAAGTTTCGGTCCCGATGAATTCGTTAAATCGGGTTCTGACTGTACATGAAAATTGCCCTTGTGACGAAGTTAGTTGTCAACCAATTATAAGTTACTGTCACAGAGGAAGATTATGTAGTCTTAAACTAAAAAAGAAGGAGTTTTGAAGGAGTTAAAACCAAAATGAAGGAGTTTGAAGGGCTCTTCAAAAAAATTTCCTAAATGAAAGAGTATTGGAGGGGTTTTGAAGGAGCGTACGAACCCTGCTTTCAGCTTTATCATTATTAAAGAAGGTGTGATATCACATTCCCTCTATTGTGTGTCCCTCGTCATTTCTTTCTTTGTGTTGTCACAAACTGCACTCCCAATAATCGAAATCTTCCTGAATGGAATGATGCAAAAAAACTCAATATAAGCGAAAACTTCTGTTTTTAGAATATTCTTTGTGAACAGATAGATTGCTCATCCTTTGAATATTAGAAATATCACCATTAGAAATATTAGATGGTTTTAACCATCAAATGAACAAACTACTTGCAGTAACATATAATTGTCCTTTTGAAAGCAATGCACATCGTAAAGTTGACAGCTTTTTTCAGGTACAGAATTTGTCCTATATCATATTAATCAACATCTATAAGTTGACCACCTGTTTAATGTGACCATTTACGTAGTACATGGCAAGTGGTCAACTTATACAGTAGTCACTGTATTAGTGGGAACTGCATTTTTTGTAAGAAGGTATTTTGACCAAAACTAAAAGTCCCCCTCCCTCAATACAAAAAACTAATAAATAATTTAATATTAAAGTCATGAAAACATAACAAGGGAAATATTTAAATGCCCGTAGTTGCCTACAAACTCTCAATCAAAAAAATGCAAGAATTTTAATTCTTAACACACAAGCGAGAAATCACAACACATATTCTGCAGGGTTCGTACGGGTCATGGAAATCCTGGAAAGTCATGGAAAAAAAAAACTAATTTCAGACCTGGAAAAGTCATGGAAAATGAATATTTTTGTTAAAAGTCATGGAAATTTTTTTAAGGTCATGGAAAAATGTCCTGGGCAAAGAGAAAGTAACAGTAGCTTAAAGAGCATTAGAAATCTTGAATGGTTTAACAGCATTGCATATAAAAGCTGTTAAAACTTGAAAATTGAATGATCCCAAAAACAAATCTAAATTTTGAAATACCATTGCATCCACTCTACTGTAGCATCCGCCCTTCTTCTTTTGCAATGTGATTATAGTGCTTAGACATCACTAGTTTTGATCTACTGATTATTTTCAACACTTATTATATTTTATATTCTGTAGTAGCGAACTTACACGTGTTTGATTTTGCCACGCCCACTCATAAAACGGGATTCAGTTGCATCCGAGAACGTTTCAATCACTCGTAAAAACTTTATTATTAAATTTATCAGTGTTTATCTTAGTTTGTTGTAGGTTTTAGGAAATAAAGATCTTTAATGAGGCGATACAATATAGAAATAGGGGAACTCTAATACTCTAAAGCAGTAGTGCCCAACATACGGCTCGTGAAACTGATCCATGCGGCCAAATGTTACGTTCAATGTCGGGAATCTAACACTGTGTTCTGAAATTTCTAAACATACTAATTTATATGCATTTGAAAATGCATAAATTAGTAAACAAGTGCATTTGAATCAGAAGATTTATTTAATACTGAATGATTTTTTGTAAATATCTGTTTTGTGGAAACATGAATTTACTGAAGAATGGCTTTACTTTAAAGAACCAAAATACTGACAGGTTATATGCATGATTAGATGCACTCTTGACACTAAAAAGCAACTTTTAAAGCAAATTTATTGATACTTAGGAATGACTCATTCAACCTTTATCCCATTCTTTATCATTGTGCCCTTTTATGAAAAGAAAAATAGACATTTAAGAATTATTATATTGCATTCACTGCATTTTTACTTTACTTAAATTTAAATAAATTTCACGTAGAAGTTTGATATTGGCAAGTTTGATATTAAATAGTACTGTTCTCTTTGTGTAACAAGGTCATGAAAATTTTTATTAAGTCATGAAAAAGTCATGGAATTTTTTCATCTCAAAAGAGTATGAACCCTGATTCTGCCGTGTGCAGGTCAATGGCAGTATCTACAAAAATGAATTTTTGAGATATTTGAAGAAACGAGTTTTTGATTTCCCACGAACATCAATAAAATATTGAAATTTGATTTTAGGCTATTCTATATATTTATATCGCAGTATTTTTTTTGGCAGTTTGTTTCATTTTGATTTTACAATCAAAATTTTAATTAAAGCAGATACTGCTGTTTACCCGCTCTTCGCAGTAGTAATTTTCATGCACTTTTACTGGTAATCAGCAGTAACTGCACAATGTACTATTGAATGACCAATAATTACAAATTCAACATAATACGGAGTAGATATGTCATTACGAAGTATATTTATTGCAATTTGAATAATATATTTTATTTTAAAAAATATTATTTATTTATTTTAAAAAATAAATAATACCGTGTATACACTTGACATAAATTTAATATAAATAAATGAAATTTAAATTAAAAATAAAATAAAAATTTATTTTTTTACACAAATGTTTTTATGCCAATATAAAAATAAATTAATATATATATATATATGCATATGTTGATTATAAATTTATTATTAAAGAGGACATAATTTAAATAGGGTATCGACCTACATCCACTTGATATAAATTTAATCCAAAACACATTTACGTACCTCCTCAGATACCAGATATACTTGCTGATTTAAACAGTCCTTGCTACAACGAACTCATTTTTGTGTTTTACCTTTTTAAACACTGAGTAGAAAAAAACTTCAGTGGATTTTTTTTTCTTTTTTTGCGCATCTACTAAATCTTCTGTCATGTTTCTTCTTAATTGAAATTCCTCAAAATTGCGGACGAAGGGGGGGGGGGGGGGGGTGCAGACACAGAAGTCTTCAGATGAAAATTATTTTTTAGGAAATCAAATTCCTTGAACTGATTATCTTCATGATCCACTTTGTAAAAGAGATTCCTGGAACCTCGGCGAAACTCAACTTTGACAATGACCTCTATGTACGGTCTTGACATGGATTTCAGTTTCCACCGAAATTGTCCTGCAGGGAAACCACAGATGTCATCTGTAGTCATGCTCATGACAGTCAATTTGTTGTTGGAGGAGGAAGCTACATGTTCAAAATCGAGAAAATCAAATACATTTACTCAAAATTCAAATACTAACAACGAATAGTAGACAAGGCATATGTTTTGATTGCTTAACGGCATTGTTGAAAACTCTTTAATGTTCCTACGTTGTCACTTCGCAACTGGAAGATTCTTTAGGCTTTTTAAAACTACGACAAATCGCTTAATGTTCCGCACTTTGCAATAAATATCCATGAAAATTTAGGCGAAAGAAATTCTTCGTGTGTTAACAATGGCTCTCATCGAATTACTAAAAGTGCAGCAGCTTAGTATATATAAAAAATTTTGAAAAATATCGTCTGCGATAAAACAAATGGAACATAATCGTTCTGTTGCTAGACGTTTATTTATCGTCTGCCAAGCATTACTAGTATTTACTCGTATGTTATCTTCTATAACTGTACATTAGCAAAAAATAAATTTTGTTTTATTGTTTTTAGAGGGCAGTGAAATTACAAAACGTTTTCTTCCGACTTTATTTGAAATAAAGTATGATTATTTTCCCGAAGTATCTCCCCCTTTTAAGTATCTCTTTCGCTCAAGGACGAGAGACGGCAATTCTCAAATTTTGCCGAAAGATAAAATACGACCTGGCACGCATACCTACATCTAATGAGAAGCGACTAGGAATCATTTTAAAAAATGCAATATTTTCTCTAAATTTGCCAAATTAAGGAAATTTTTGAGAGGTCACACAATGACCTCCCATCGGGGCGTTACTGCTTGTGCTTAGTTGAGCTAAAAAGAAATCGCGAAAACCATTTATGCATCTTGGTTCAAATTTTGGCGGCGATTCATTTATGTTCCATTCTCCGGACAATGGTTATGGGCAGGTATAGAGAAGTAAGTACATACTGCTGATTACCTGCATAATGTAGAGATAATATCAGTTTCTGCTAATCACCACTGATTAAAAAAAATGCTTTTATTTAGCGCTAACCAAACAAACATGTCTGCACCATAAAACTAAAGAAAGATAGATTTGAAAAATTCCAAGAAAAAAAAAATGAAAATGGAAAAAATTGCAGTTACTGCCATTTACCCTCCCACGGCAGAACGATCATGGGCAAAAAATTTCACGACAATCAAAAAATTTGCCGTTACTGCCGTTTGCCTGCCCACGGGAGAAAGTTTCCGTTCTTCCGTGTGCAGGTAAAGTGGTAAAGAGCAGTAAGTGCATTCTGCAAATTACCTGCAAAATGTAGCGACAAAAGCAGTTACTGCCGTTTATCAGACCACGGGAGAAAGTTTTCGTTCTTCCGTGGGCAGGTAAAGAGCAGTAAGTACATACTGCCGACTTCCCGCAAAATGTTGCTAAAAAAGCAGTTACTGCTAATTACTACTGATAAAAAAATGTTTTTTTTTTCTGCGGCAGCCAAATAAAAATGTATGTACCATAAAACTATATTAATCAAGATTTCAAAAATGCAAAAAAATGAAAATCGAAAATTCTGCAGTTACTGCCGTTTACCTGCACACGGCAGTATTATCCAGAAATTTCTTTATGCTAACTATGTTGCATGGAAAAGCAAATGAAGATGAGTTTTCAGTTATTTACACTTGCTTCCAGTTTTTTTCTAGTCAATTTAGGGGCTTCATGTTTTCGAACGTTTACAAGGTAAAAGTCTTACAGGGTAATTTTTGCAAGCTTTCCAACCATGCCAAACTCTGAGTACTAAAATTTATTTTTCATGTAGAAAAGGCAATTCCAAACTACTAACAACAAGTTTAAACAATGAAAAAAAGTGAAATTCAAAAACAATGAGTTTTGCAAACTAAAGAATGTTCCTATTTTTGTTTCCTAGTGAATTTATGTTATTAGATCTTGGAAATAACTTTGTGGTATTTTTTGACCTTTTCAACCATATCAAATTTGGAAAAATGGACCATCTATTTACATAGAAAGAGTTATTCAGGGCAAAAATGCATTTTTTTTTGTTAATATCTTCGTTTACTAGCGTCTGATTTCAAAAATTTTATTGATCACCCTAAAACTCTGCAATAGATAGGTACTTAACGACAAAAAAATAATGAAGAAAATTGGTTGACAAATTGAGGAGAAAATGGTACCAAAAGAAAACATTTTGCCCATTGATATCAAGATTTTCAATGTTTATAGAACTTTACATTATGTAGCGCACTCGTACAATTGCCATTTTGACACGCCACAATAAAATTTCAATTTATTTGCATCTGAGTTCAAGTCAGTCTTAGAAATCAACCTTAATTTTTATCAGTGTTGTTCATCGTAATTTTTTGAAGATTTTAGAAATTGAAAATTTTTAGGGACATTAATAATAGGGCGATCAAAATCGGAAAATTTTAGCGTCCCGACAAAATGGTCATGAATTAATCAAATTCAAAAATTTCTTTCATTAATTTCAGACTACTTGAAAATTTTGGCTGTCATGTCAGTAAATTTAACATTGTAGCCAAAGTAAAAATATTTTTACTCATGATTTTCATTTTTCTAAATTTTTTTTTCACAGGTCTTTTGAACTCACTTTTTCTTTGTATCACCATCCTTTACATTTACAATAACTATCTGTTGGCTAATAATTTATATTTATTAATGAATCTCTACATAGTATAAAATGAAGTCCCCAAAAAGCGTCTGTGTGTTTGAACATGCAAAACTCGAGAACTACCCGGCCGATTGCGCTGCAATTTTCACAATTTATTCCTTTAAGTCCTGAAAAGGTTTGCAGACCAGTTCAAATAAAATTCGATGAATAGTTCTTTTTTTATTCCAATTTACGTTCAGTTTTCACATAAATTCTCAAATATGGGGGTGAAAAATTACTTGCTTATATTATTATATATCATTAGAAAGGGTAGAATTTTCCGCGTTCTACACAATTTGTTTCAATGCTCTAACCTTATTACAGCGGGAGTTATTTGCTTTTTCAGCTCGAATTTATTTAGGCTTTGCTGAAATTTAGGCACTACTTTCTTCATTAAATAAATCAATAAAAATTGAAGGAATTGTTCCACAGCTTTCTTTTTGACGCCATTGGAAAAAGCGACCTTTTTTACTCCAGATTTAACTCGACCTAAGGTCGGAAAAATGAGCTTTTATCTCGAAAGGAAAAAAAGTTACAAGCCTTTTTTAATCAAGTTTAAGAAATCTCGATTCCATTCAAATTGTGAACCATTTTCTTTTGCATTTTAATTCCTTAAACTTATTTTATTTTGTGTTTCCATGGTTACGCATTTTAAATCCATCTTTCTGGATTTAATTTCTTAAAAGTATTTTAATATCTGTCGTCATTGTTTGGGAGCGAAATCATGATGTATTTTTTTATTTATTTTTTACGCCTGATTGTTGAATATACGTAACTAGACACAATTTTTATTTTCAAGGTAGACCGGGCAAAGCTGGGCAACGCAGCTAGTATTAGATATAAAACTATGATTAAACTTCACATGTACAGTGAAGCACCATTTGAACATTTCTGAAGGGACTGCATGAAAAAATGTATTGTCATCAGTGTACTTTTTGTGAGAGATTATCCCTTTCTTTAATTTTGATATACCTGTGTGCACGAAGCAACAGAGAAATGTCTTTACAGTAAAAAGAATTGACTGCAAATATAACAATGTATGATTTTTCACATTTTAATTTTTTTTCCACCTCTCTGAAAACATGTTCAATGCATTTTTACATAAAATATGAAAAGCCAATTTGGTAAATACAGTTTATATGAACAGCATAAAAGAACACATTAAAAACATAAACTGAACACTTTCTTACCCTCCCTCATAAATATCATTAGTTTAAAAAAAAAACTTTACTTTTTTATATCTTATAATTGTATGGATTCACTAATTACATTTCTACAGACAATATAAAACTTATATATATTGATTGGATAAAATCAAAATGATTTATGTTAAAATCTGAGAAGTAGTGACAAAAGGACAAAATATATTTCTTTCTTGTACTCATACATCTTGATTTGGGTTATATGTACAAAGTTGGAAGAAATGTTCAAATTTGTAAAAAAAAAAAAAAAAAAAGAAAACCAAGAGTTTTTTGAATTTGTAATTCATTCATATATTTCATAAATAACACCTATACAGTCTTTTAGTAATGACAAAGGGGGAAAAAGGCATTTTAAATCAGTCTTTTAAATTACATACTTAAATATTACAGCCATCAGAATATTTTAATTTGAAAAGGAGATGAAAGAAAGTGGATATGGATGTGTCACATGTGCAATGATTGTTCATATGAAAGAAGAAAGGCATGCTTTCAAAGTAAATTCAACAGTGCAACAACAAGTGGATGAAATTTACCAATTAAAAATAAAGTACAATTTTCAGCAAAAAAATTGAAAGAACTACACATTTGAAGTTAATACATTAATTAAATGCTAAACCTGTAAAAAAGTGACAAAAGTAACTTTCTCTTTAATAAACTTCAAAAATTAAAATATACCTACATTCATCAGCACATACACATCAAAAGAGTAATTTCACAAAAATGAAAATTTTTTGCAGAGCAATTTTTTTCCCCAGACAATTTTCCGAGTTTCTTCCTTGAGATGGGTACTAATTAAATTTAAAGTTGTTGCTATTTTTTTCTGAAAATTGAGTTTTCTACGGCAATAAGGATTGTTAACAATAAAAGGGGACATTTGTGTAGTAAAGATAATTTTAACAGGTGTCGCTGTTTTAGAAGTACATAGAGGAATTTTTGAAACTTCGGAATAGTTATTGAAGTTAGTTAATTCAGTTATAATTAAAATAAAATAACCAGGGAAAATGCCTGTACAGAAAACCAAACACTATTACAGAATATTATCAAGAACAGTCACTAATTTTGAGCTAGCAGAAAGTGCTGTTTTTCTTAATAAAAAAAGACTAATGCACTGGTAATTTAAATAATTATTGTTAATTAGTGCCCTGTAGCCACTCTAATGATGAAGTTATTACAGAACTGTTAGAGATATGATCCAAATGGGTACATTTTTAAAGGTAAATAATTTAAAATCGATATGGAAAAAAAAGGGGGGAAATGTTTATGTATGAAAAGCAAAATAAACTCTTTGACGTGAGCAGCTTTGCAAAAATGCATCGTAACCAAGGAGTGTTAACAAACAATTTGAAATGACTTTTAGTTTTCAAAATAAATAAATGGTAAACTCATAATTGAGCAATAAACTATAAAGAAGGTAGCTTAGAGTATTTGAAGAGTTCTCTTAAGTCCCTGTTCAGGAACTACCATAAAAACTTGTCCTTCATGAATAGCCACAAGCAATTTATTAGTTCATAAATATGCACTGTAGCATATCTGTTTGTAAGAAAATTCAAAATTGGAAAACATGCCCATCCTACTTTGACATGAATCATTGCATGCTATGGATAGCTTCTTTTATTTGAATCATTGCTAATCTTTATACTGTACAGTTAACGCATGAATACTTAGGGAAATTATAAGTTCTGAACATCCTATTTATCAGGTGTTGTCGAAATTATGCTAAAAGTTACTTACTCATCCCTGCTGCAAGTCGTTCATACATTAGGGGTGAAATCTGTTCAATACTAATTATTTTCATTTAAGAAAAAGGCACCTAATTTTTTCCCAAGGTCTTGTCGGCTTTCGGGAAGGCTGCCGATGGCGGGAAGGAGGCGATGAGGAAAAGAATGGATGAATGAACAGGAATGGAAGTCATGAACATTGCACATATACATAAAACTAAATAGAGAAACATTTTACAACTTATCACAAAACTCAACGAATCAGTGTCCTTCCTATGTACAGAAATTCAGTAGAAAGCCAATACTGGAACAGATTTGCTGCCACGAGTGTCTCGGCACAGACGGGCCCATGATTCCGGAGCCGAACACGAGGAGTACAGAATCAAAAGAATGGATTCACATGGTGAATATGCAGTCCCTTACGATTTAAATTCATATTTCTCAAGATTTGTGGTTGGAGGTCAACCACGTCAGTCCTTCATAGAGCCCGTCTCCTGTCGTGGCACAGGATGGCTGGACGTACCAGTTGCGGTCTCGAATGCGGGTCAGTCCTAGTTTTTCTTGGATTTCATATGGCTTCATGGCTGAAATAGAGATTATATTCTTTAAGAGAGAATGTTCAGTTTTTCATTTAATGACCTAAAAATCGAACATAGTGGCACGACGGCTCATGGTCGCCACGCATGGGTGAGAGGCGTGCACAGAAATTTCCGGAACTGTCACAAATGACTTTTCCGGGTCCCCCTCCATCTTGTTTACCCCCATATTTCAGCTAGTTTCAAAAATGTTGGACATCCTCCAGGTTTGAGTCCCAGAGGTGTCTCTTCTCCCGCCCCCTCTCCCCGTGGCCGAGGCCTACTGTGCCCACTTTAGTCTTCCTGACCAAGGGCTCTGGGGTGCTAGGCAGATGTTCTGGTTAGGTGGTCAGCCGAACGCAGAACCCCCAGGGTTTAGTTCCCACGCACGCTAGGCATTCATTTTATCCACTAACTGAAGGGATGAACGGCTGAGAAGTTTCCCTGATTTATGGTGATACAATTTAAGGAACTAAATAACAATGTGAAGTAGTAGTAATTTTTAAACGAGAATCTAAAAAGTAAAAATTTCTTCTTGAAATTGTGATTATAGTACGACAATTAAGTGAAGACGTTGAGTGAAGCTAAGGACCCTAAGTTAGTGAGTAATACTAGTGCAAATAGATATTGCGTCTTTGTTACCAGTAGGATTGTTTGTTTTGCATAGCAGGAGCTGTGTGAAAGAAAAATTCAGACAGCTACGTAAAATCAACAACCTTACAGGCAAAGACGTAGTCCTTTAAGTGAAAACTGCAGTAAATTAAGGTTTAATACTTGGACGTTGACCAAAGAAAGCATAGCGTATAATCCACATCTTATTAATTTCACGTTTTAAACTGAAAATCAGTGAATAATACGGAGGAAGTTACGGTACTTGATGTTGCAAAACAAAAATGATTATTTTTTCCAATTAATCAATGTCGCCACCCAATTATATTTGACTCAATATCTACTTTGCTTCACTAAATTTTCAGCTTAAGTCAAAGCTTTTGGATTCATAATTTCAAGTCCATTCCTACTATCTCAAAGTTTCAGGCAGCCATCTTTTAACATTAATTTTTCTGATTTCGCTTGTTTGATTTGTAATAGCAAAACCAATCGATCATTTGACCTTCAAATAAATGAGAAAATTCTTGCTGTCATTTTTACCATTTGTTCCTTTCAAGGGCGCTCATATGCAAAATTTTAAGGAGGGGCTCAAAAACTTTCCCCATGGTTTAGGAGAATTTTTTCCCCTTGGAAACCGATTTCAGTACAGATTCGAGATATTAAAATTTGATATTTTCAATAACTTATTCATTAATGGCTGGAAAAGAAATTTTTATACAAAGCAAAGAAAAAAGCACTAAAAGCAAGGAACTTCTCATTTCTGGGGTGGGGGGGGGGGGCCCTTGAGCCCCCACTTGCCCCACTATATGGGCACCTTTGGTTCCATTAATCCTTAATTACACTGAGCACGAGAGTTTAATTGAAAAGTCATCAGGTGTGGATCCAGAAGGGGATCATGATTGCTGACTAATTAAAAGTTAAGCCAAAAAATAAATCGTTCCCTTAGTTGCCTGCTGCGATGCTAGCCTTGATTGGATGCCGATGAAGTAATGCCCTGTATCACAGAGTGACATCTTAGTTTTGCCTTAGGTCTTGTGCGATTCTCCTATGGAAACCTCTCCTTGGCTACTTGGCACGGCCGGGAAATCCGGAAGAGTTGGCAGGTATGGACACGTAGAGCAAAGGTATTAAAGAACAATGTTTGTTTTTTCTGCTTCAACAAAATCTATTGAAGTTTTTGATAGGTAATATTAAAGTTCCTTAGTGACATGATCCAGGAGTTACTAACAAATGTAATTTTTTATAGTTTTGGATTGCAGAGACCAATCAAATTCTTTCTTCCTCTTGTATTGTACCTGTGACAGGGTGGTGACAGGAACTGGGAAAAAAAGTTCCCTGACTTTTCCCTGATATTATAGTTCACTGAATTTCCCTGATCTACGTTACCAATAATAATGGTTTCTTTCCTTTACGTTACCTGAAAACCAGTGCATATTAAATAAAATGCAGTGTTTAAAACTTTTTAAGTTGTTAATTAAAAATATATTTTTGAAGAAGCTCCTTTTTTTTAGTAAAAATAGTACATTAAATTATCCACAGCAAAATATTCCAGGAAATCTAAAACAAATACTTTACTTCCAGAAACCAGTTAACATAAGAATTCTTAGAAATTATTCAAACCACTCTTAGAGACATATCTAATCATAAAATTTATTTGGAAATAACTTTGAACTGAATTTTCAAGCAGTATAATTGTTGCTGCAAGAATAACAAGTAATGGGGAAAGTATAGAAGTAATGGAGTTTTAGTTACATAAATAACAGAAATATTTATGCAAAACAAATTGAAACCTTTTAACAACCAGTCATATTGAGCTATCCTCTAACCAAGAACTTAGGTTTTAACGTAGGATACAGCCATTTTAACTATTAAAATATAGTAAAAATATTTACTTACATGTATGTATCAATTTCAAATGATTTCATTATTAGTCGAAAAAAAAAATCTTTTGTAACAAACATTAAAATGCAAAAAACAAGTATAAGTTTCAAAATATACAGTACATAACTTGGTTTTTAAATAAAAGAATTTTAAAGTCTGAAAAAAAAAAAAAAACACCATCTTTTGTATAATCTGAGGCGACAGCAAATTATACCATGGCAAAAAACAAAGTTGATTTTCATTTAACATTCAATTTTAGCAATTAAATCGAAACCGCCAAGTAATAACTTTTAAGCTTTCAGCAGTATTGATTTAGAAAAACAAAGATCTTTTCTTGAAATCGTGATACCAGTACGCTTATAACTTCAAGGCAATGAGTAAAAGCAAAAGAGCCAAGTCATTAATGACGGCTTCCTCTTTGCTTATAGGGTTGTTTATTTTATGTAGCAAGGGGCAAGTGGCAGAAAAATTCAAGTTACGTAAAATAAACTTCTTTACAGACACAGAAGCTTAGGAAGTTCATCCTGTGGTTAATAACTTAAAATTCAATACCTTGAGGAAAAAAGGTGCATTGTGTATACTACCATGTGCAGGTAAACGGCAGTATCTGCTGAAATGAGATTGAGATATTTGAAGAAACGCGTTTTGGATTCAATACTAACAAAGGGAAAGGTTGGAATTAGACGCCTTTTTTTCAGCGGAAACCAAATAAACAAGCTTGTACAATAAAGATAACCTAAAATAGATGACAAAAATGCAAAAAAATGAAAAGTGAAAAATTTGCAGTTACTGCCCTTTATCTGCACACAGCAGTATAATCGCACATCACTAATTTTACGTTTTTTAACGAATACTGTCCAACCACGGATTGATTGGAATTTTCAAATGCCCAGATTAGACGAATCTATGTGAATAAGGGGGAAAGTAAAAATTTGATGCGCGTATTCTGCTCATTTGAATGAGACTCTGCTTCTACAAAAACTGACATTGGTAAAAAATAATAGATTCGTATATTTCTGGCTGTAAAACAGATGTCTGTCTTTCCATACAATCCGTGTTCAGACAGTAATGGCGGAAAATGCACAGGAAAGAAGGGTATTTAATTTTGCAAAGCAATAAAAAAAAATTCTTCATTTGATCAATTTTCCCTGAATTTTTATTAGGTATCTTTTCGAAATTCCCCGATCAATAAAGTTCACCGACTTTTCCCTGATCTGTCGCCACTCTGTGTGAGAAACCTCTTCATCTTTATTTGCATTCCTATTGGTTCTCTCTTCGTTTACAGTTTTCTCATAGGTGTTTGGTTAATCCGTTATTTTTACTTTTTAAGCTGTTTGCTTATCTAGCTCTTGGCTTTTGTCAGATGTTTTTTCATCCATAAGCTCATTTCTTTTGCATTGAAAAAGGTGTCCCTAGTAATGCTGAAACATGTGCCTACAGTAATCTGCAATTTGTGCTTTTGGACGTTGTTATTTTTTATATTGACTGTTATTAACAAAAGGTAGAAATATAGTAAAAACTGGACAAAAGCACAAATATCTCAGTTTAGAAACTCAACGCAGATGGCGTTTGGAAATGTACTACAGTCAAAAACCTTGATATCTCTATTCTCCTTATCTCGCAACACTTGAAGTCTCGAAAAAAAAAATGTTCCTCTGCATTTTCCATAAAAACTCCTATATATTTTCCATAGCTATCTTGAAATTTATTTTTCAAAACCCTTGATATGATGAAATTTTTGCACAGAAGCAAGTTTGAACTGTCATTTCTCTTTGGCAAATTTTGCTGTAAAACCAGTTCCAGAGACAACTGCTGGAAGTTTTTCATCCCTTTTCTTGGAAATATCAACAATAGGGGATCGGGACAAGATAATAGGGGAGTGTGGGTATGAAGGGGGAGCTGAAGTTCTTTTTATCTCAGTATTTTCTGCAGGGTTTATAATCTTTGTGCATTTTTTTCGAACCTGTTGTCCATTTTGAGGACAGGGAGGTCGATTTTTGGTCCGTTTTCAAGCAAAATCTGAAAATGTTTTCCTCATTTCCATCGTTCTGCTTTCTTAACACTTACAAAATGGCCTATGAAAAGTTTTTGAATGCGGGGGACTATTGGTTGAGGATAAAATTAGATTTTTTTAATTTTTAGATGAAAAAACAAAGTTGAAATCTTTGTTCATTTCAAAATCTCATCCTGTACACTTTCGACAATTATAAAATTTCAAATCTAGTAAAATATTGAAGACTTAACTTTAATCATAATTCAAAGTAATCCTATATAGTACATATATACAGTGACCTCTCACTTATACGCGACCGAAGGGGACAGCGATAAGTTGCGCATAGGTTAAAAAGTAAAAAAAAGCTTAAATGCAATAAGTTAACATTAGTTATACCAATACTAATAGAACACTGTTAATACTAATGAATAAATATGCACATAATTTTTTTATGCATTGTAATTTAATAAAAATGTAAAAAATGAAGTTGTGCGTTTTGTCACACTGTATTTTTATACACTGTACAGTACGTAAACGAATTCCCCAGAACCTAAAAAATGTCGCTTGATCAAAGTTTAATGTCTACAAGGATGCAAAAGAGGCTACATCAATGCTTACCACTTGACTACGACTTTTAGTGACGTCAACTTTTTCGTATGTAACCCGTTCTCACCTCTTGATGCCAGTCACAAGACTAATTCCACCCCCAATTGCACACTTTTGTGAAAAAGAATGCGCTTTTGGAAGAATCCGAACAATGGAATAAAAGTGTGTCAATGCATTCCAAGAGACAGAACAAGAAGGGTACAAATCTTACGATAAGCAAAGCATGAACAGGTGAATTATAAAACTTGAAAATTTTTTTATCTCACATAAGAGAAAGGGGCATTTTAGGTTTCGCGTATAAATGAAAAAGAGTTAACATTGTTTTCCTATATCACTGGCCGGGCCCATGAGAAAAACGCGCATAAGTAAAAAACGTGTATAACAGAGGTCCCGTATAAGCGAGAGATCACTGTAAATGCATATAGCGAATGTATATGCAATTATGAGAGTTACTTGTGTAATTTTTTCAAAATCTTGTTAACTTGAAAACAAGATATCTTGAATTTTTTTCCCCCGACCCGAAAGATTTGAGATGTCGAGGTTGTACTGTATACAACTTTGGTACATATGGATGTCTGTCACTAAGAGTGTCAAGAATAAATTAAAAAATCATTCAATTTAATCTTAAGGTACGAAAATAACAAATCTTAATTTCTTGAAATGGAATGTGATTTTCTGAATTTTTAAGTTTTAGATGAAAAAGTTAAAAAGTAGAAAGTTATTTGCTGCAAATAGAAATATATTTTTTTTTAAATAGGAAACCTTAAAAAATACTTGCAGAAGAAAAAGCTATGCAAAGAAAATATGCAAAATTAAGAGTAAAATTTTAAAAATGTGTGGGGATTATTTTTTTTCCCAGTGAGATTTAATGTGGGAGAAAGTTTTTTCCCCATACAAACATGCAAATTAAATTCAACACAAGTCTTTCAGGACTATAAGAAACACCTAATCTATTCCTACATTGAGTGGTGCTTGAAACTTAATATTTACTTTTCACTAAACAATAATAGAATATTAATAGAAATATTAATTGTACAAAATAGTTTTTACTGCATATTTTATCTAAAAGTTATATATGTATAATTACATATATACATATAAGCATTTAAGCTGAGCAAACTTACCATCAGGAAGATCCTGTTTGTTCGCAAAAACTAAAATAATGGCATCTCTCATTTCTCTGTCATTAATTATCCTATGAAGTTCTTGCCTGGCTTCATCAATTCTGTCCCTGTCTGCACAATCGACTACAAAAATTAAGCCTTGAGTTCCAGTGTAATAATGCCTCCAAAGTGGGCGGATTTTGTCTTGTCCTCCAACATCCTATTGGTTAGAAAAATTTCAAAATTATATTTTTTAACTCTTACTACCATTCAGTTACATTATAATTAGACATTTTATTCCAGCAACATGGAAACTAAAAACATTAAGAAAAACTTTTCTTTACATAAGCAAAGACTTTTAAATGAAAAGAAAAAACCAAACACTGGAAAAAACTTCTTTGTCAAAAATACAAGCATTTTTAGAACCATAGTACATTATTTCTTAAAAATCCAAAGCAGGGTGGGGGGGATATGGTTTTGGTAAGGAGCTTACTACTTAGGTGTCTAAAAGAAAATTTTTGCTCATTTATGTGTAGGGAACAATTAGAAAGACCTTAAATGCATTCATTGCTTTATTATGTAGTTAATGTACATTCAACCATGGTTTTGAGCTGTTAACTTAGTCAAAGGAAGTTCCTAAAAAAATAGCAGTACACAAATATGACTACGATAAATTGCCGATTCAAGATATAGCAAAATGTAAAAATAGTTTGTGATATTTAGAAGATGATCTAATGGCCGTTTGTGTATTTGCATGAATGAACAAGCTTAGAAAGAGACTGGCCCAAAAAATGATTATTAGTAACGAAGATGAGGCTCATGACCACAAAAATAGATTTGGTATATTTTTTTAGCAAAGTTCTTATTTTTTGTAGGTTCAACCGCAAGGCCACAAAACTGAGAGATTATAAAAGATTTTTTCTAACTTCATTCTGTTTAACATTTTTTAAAAGGAAAAGAAATTTTAAAATTGATAATGGTTGTAAATGATACAACTGTAAATGATAAGGTGTCAAATAAATAGAAAATTTAACGACCAGTTTACCTAGATGAATTTAAAAAAAAAAAAAAAAAAACAGCTTCTTTACAAATGGTGTAATACTATTGGGAGCAAAATTCAAATTGCATTCAGAAATCATTAAGAAAAGTATATAATTAAGGTGCAGTTTCAAAAGTCTTATTACGTTATTTTTTTAGTGAAAAACCTTGATCTGACAAAGTAAAAAATAATGATTTATAATTTAAATGTTTTCTCAGTACAAAAGTATTTTTTAAATTTAAGATATACAAAGGGGAAAACTGTTTGGAGGGTCAAAAATGCTGACTTTACTGACAAAATTTATAAAATACTGACCAATACTGACTAAATATTGACTAAAATTTAAAAACTTAACAAACTTTGGTATAACAGAAAAGAGTATCATACTTAGTGAAATAGATGCTAGCTTTATTTATAATGTGCACCAACATAATATAAAGTTTATTTGATACATATTTTGACTGAAAGATGTGAGTATAGTTTATATATTTACTGAATAATGAATAAAACTTTTTTGAAGCTATGAAGATAAAATAAAAGATCTTGCAACTGCTCACAAAAATTATAAAATGATAAAGAGCATTATTTCATTCACATTTTTTTTTTCTTTAAAAACTCAATGGAAAACAATATTTTAAGAAAATTTCTCACATTAGGAAACACAAAGTGAAAAAAATCTATATATTGTATACTTAACCCTGTTAATTTTTAGTTTAAAAAATATTTTAGTAAAACACAGAGAACATTTACAAGATTGTTTTAATTACTAATCAGGAAATATTTTTGCATATACAGAAACTAAGTTCACTTATACTGCAAGAACTTATTATGAAAGTTAAAGGCAGCAAAAAAAAAAAAAAAAAATTCCTCATCTTAAAATTTTACACAATGTTGTCGTCACGTATACATTATTGCTCTGATATTAACTTCATCTTACCTTACACTTAAAACTAAAATAGGAAAAATTTTCTAAGATTTTTGCAATGATGATAAAATGCAGAGTATTATAACAATGTAAAGCATAATTAATGGTTGTATAAATTTAAAGGCGTGGCGACAGGAATTGTGAAAAAAAGTTCCCCGACTTTTCCCTGATTTACGTTACCAATAATAATGGTTTTTTTTCTTTGCTCTACTTGAAATCCATTGTATGTTTGTATAAAATGCAGTATTTTAAATGTTTTAAGTTGTGTAAAGTTGTTGAACTAAGGATATATTTTTAAAAGATGCTACTTTTTTAATAAAATGCTTAAAAAAAACATATCAAGTCAATTTTTTTGGAAAAAAACCCTACAAAACAGTATATTAAATTTTTCTACATGGAAAGATCAGAGAAAATTTAAAAACAAAAATACTTTACTTCCAGAAACCACTTAGCATAAGAATTTTAAGAAACTATTAAAATTTCCCTCAAAAACATGTGTATTTATGATAGAACTAAAAAGTAATTGAAATTATTTTGAACTAAGTTTCCAAACTGTATAATAATTGTTGCAATAATAACAAGTAATAGTGAAAAAATAGAAGTAATGTAGTTATTCTTATATAACTAATTGACACATTTATGCAAAACAGATGAAACCATTTGACATCCATTCATAGGGAGCTTTTCTCTAATCAAGAATATAGGTTTTAATGAATGAATACAGCATTTTAACAATAAAAAAATAAAGATATTTAAAGTAAGAAAAACAACGTCAAAAAAACACAAATTGCCGATTACAGCAGACACATGTTTCGGCGTTTCAGGGAACGCCTTTCTCAATGCAAAAAGTAATGAGCTTATGAACGAAAAGACATCAAGACATCCGACAAAAGATATTTACTTAAGCACACAAGTTAACTCTATTTCAAATGATTTTAACAGTATGTAATGAAAAAAAATCTTAGATTGCTTTTGTAACAAACAACTTTGAAATAAAAGAAAAAAAAAAGCACTTAGTTAATTTCAAAATATATAAAAGAAGAATACAACTTGGTTATAAAATTAAAGAATCACTTAAGCCTGAAGAAAAGAAAACCTTTATAATCTGCGGTGACAAAAAATAGTATAACGGCAAAAAACAAAGTTTAGTTCAATTTTAGCAATTAAATTAAAAACGCGAAGAAGTAATAACTTTTAAGCTTTTATCAGCATTAATTCAAAAACCAAAGATTTCTTCTTGAAATCGTGATTACAGACGCTAATTACTTCGAGACAATGGAATAAAGGCAAAGGAGCTAAGGCATTAATGAAGGCTTCCTCTTTGCCTGTATGGTTGTTTATTTTACGTAACATTAAAAGCGTAAAAGGAAATTTCAAGCTAGGTAACATAAACAACCTAACAGACACAGAAGCAATCTTAGGAAGTTCATCCTGTGATTAATAAGTAAGATTCAATACTTTGACATTGAGGAAAAAAGATGCACAAATATGCGGCAGTGTATAATCGCACCTCATTAATTTAACTTTTTTTTTGAACAGATAATTGGCGGAAAGTGCGTAGGGAATTAAAGTACTTAATTTTGTAAAGCAAAAAAAAATTTTTTTTTTTCTTCACAGAATCAATTTTCCCTGATTTTTTGTAATTTTTTCAAATTTCCCTGATATTTCCCTGACTTTTCCCTGATTAATAAAGTTCCCTGACTTTTCCCTGATCTCCCTGATCTGTCGCCACCCTGTAAAACATCGAGAAAATGCTTTTATGCAGTGAAAACAGATCATATATAGTCTAGTAAATCTACAAATAAACTGAACTAGTTTATATAGACCGAGGATAGTATATAATGTGTTCTTGCGTGTATTTATCATCCACACAACACAGTAAAAACTATAGTAGATGTGAGCAATGGGACTGCAAGGTCATTTTTCAAAAAGTAACTTTTCTATCACATGCTTTTACAGTAAAAACGTTAAGGAACAATTCATTTAACAATGATTTTTAATTTCATCAAAAATACATATCTATTTAGATCTACCAACAATTTTTTAACAATAATTTTTATTTTAGTATATTTTTGGTTCATATCATGTGAATTCTCACCTCTGTGGCATGTCACACACCTTGTGTGACTATTTATGTTGCTTAATAACTTGTTTAATTGAAAGTATAAATGTTACAGTAAATGTGATACATTGGTGATTGTAAATAATTACCGATGATTATACACAATCACCAATAAACTTGGTAAATGTGATCAATTATTCAATATTTATCACATTTATCAGTTTATTTATACAATCCCCGACTCGTGATGGGGAATGTAATAAATTTGAATAATTCTGTAGAGTAACGAGGGTTTAATTCCAAAAAATAATATTGTCAACACTAAAAATTAATTTTACAATTCAAACAAATTTTGATATCTATCACAGCTTACAAAAATTTTATCTCAAAAATTAATAAAACTGGTTTTGCTTTGCTTTAACTAAATGTCTTTTAGAACAAATTAGATGATATATCATAAATAATGTAATCGGAAGCGTCACTATGGTAGGGGAAGGAGGGAGCAGTCCACTGCAGATTACACCTTTCTGGGTGGGGTGGGGGGGGTGGGGGTGAAACTCAAAATAGTCAGTTCATAAAAAAATGCAAATATTACAATTCTGATAAATTTCCCCAAAAAAACCTTACATTGCTTAATTTATCAAATTTTAAAGAAAATTGATTACAGTATTGAATGCCGCAATTTTATAAAATGCATTCATAATTTTACTTGTCTTAATGTAAATTTTCAATTAACCAAAAAATTAAAATTTATTTCTGACAATTGTATGAACTTCCTGTTTGCATAACCTTTTTTTTTTGAGCATTCAAGCGGGGGTTAGGGGGTGTACTACAAATTGCCGCCCGGGAAGACCAAATTAAACCAAAAGTGTTCAAATTATTTTTTTTCTGTATAATTGCAGATTCGTACTGCAGAATATAATAAATTCAGATAAATGTTTCAAATAAGGTCTTAATTGCAAAGAAGGGAAATTTTTTGAACTTTTCTGAAAATGTGTAGTTAATTAGAAAGACGTTGCGATGGCTGTTAAAATATATAGTAATGTTTCATACTAAAAAATAAATGAGTAAAACACGAAACTGTGTAACGTGAATCACGTTCAAAATATTGATTAATCTAATCAACAACTGTAGAATGAATGAAATTCTTGTGTACATCATAACTTAGAAATGTATTTTATTCCATAAAAAATAGTTTTTTCAGATATTATTCTAAAAGAGCAGAAGTTTCAAGTTTTTAGAAGTCCACAAAACTTGAGTTCCTTTTTTTCATAACGTGAGTCACGGTACTAAATTCAGGTTTAAATACCATCTGTTTGTATTAAAATTTAAAATAATGATATCCCTAGCTTCTTAGTGTATCCCATATGACCGTAAATAACAGGTCAGGTATGGTATCTTTTTAATGTATATAGCATTTACTTTTGTAAAACTTAGTCAAATGGTAACGTGAGTCACGTGGAATTGCCCTTTTGTTCTGTTGAACCCGCCGGCAGTAAAAACCAATCTAGTTTAGCGTGGATGAAAATTATACATATAATTTTTTAAAATCTACGTATTCATTACCAAATTTAATTAAAACATATCTGCTGTATTTGAAAACTTTTCCGCCACAAGAAATATTTCAGCTGTACAGTTAGAAACATCAATTTAAGTTGCTTATCCAATCACACAGACTTTTGCTTATCTGAACTTTGTCTGTTCCTGACCGTTTTAAATAATTGGCACTCTACAGTAATTGTTATATTGTAAGTTATTAAACCATCAAAACAGAAAGTTTACAAAAAAAAGTTTCATTTTTAATGTAATAATGAATGTTTTATCTAAGGCTGAGTAAAAAAAGAAAGAAATGGAACTTACCCAAACATTAAACTTAACATTTTTGTAAGTAACAGTTTCAACATTAAAACCAACTGTCGGTATTGTGGTTACTGATTGTCCTAGTTTCAATTTGTACAGAATAGCTGACAATGTTAAGAATTTAATAAACTAGAAAACAATTGCATCATAAATTAGAAATAGATCTAAACCAAATTCTGGGTTTATGAAAAAATACTAGTGGTTTAAAGAGAAAATTGTGAAATGGGGAGGGGGCTGTTATTTTTATAACTACGGCTCCCAATATTATTATTTTTTAAAAATATTTTTTCACATAGACATATATTCATTTCTTACTTTTAATAAACATATAAAAAATATTTCTAAAATTTGTTTAGTTCATTGAGACAAAAATGTATATGTTTAACTAAATTGTTAATGAGTTATAAAGTTCATTCACACACATATCATCGACAAAAATATATACTTTGTATACATATGTTATTTACACTTAACATCAATAGTGTGATAAATTTAAGGTGAAATTAAAAGGCTCACTGTTTTCAATTTGTTCCTTGCAAGTGTTTAAAAACTAATTAAAATTGCTCTTGCAACTGAATATGGAAAAGAATTCAACAAGCTACAACATACAAATCTACGAATAAATACATAAACTGATTTTATGATTTTAAACACTTATTAATATAGAAGTGAAATATTGGATACAGATGTCATATGTGCTTAAAAAATCTAAAATAAATGAACCAAAAATAAAATTAAGACAGCAATTCAGCACTTTGTCATTCTTGCAGAGCACATAATTTCATGTAAATTAATTTTATGATTTTAATAAAATAAAAAGCAATTTAATTTTTTTCCCTCTTAGCGAAGGGTATTAAACATCACGAGAGTTCAACAGTTTCTGCTGAATAAAAGAAAGCACTATAAAACTTTATGTCGGAATAGTGGCGACAGTTTATAAAAATTTTGGACCTTAGTAACTAAAAACTCCCATTTGAATGAGAAACCTTCATAAAGTTTACACTCCCCTCAAAATCAAAATATTTGAATCAATAAGGTAGATAGAAGGATTATTATAATAAAGGAAACAGTCCCACAATAGCATCAACAGACCCTTTAAATCCTCAGTATAATTAGGATAACAGTCCCCTAAAATGGAATACTATTTCACTAAATGAAAGGTACCCTTGGTTCTATTCTGCATTCAAGACAAGTGCACAGAAAATTTCATGATGAATGGCAGAGTAGTTAAGGCGTGAAAAGGGTAACAAACAGTCACTTTCACCTTTTTAATATTAATGAGGATTACTGATATAGTTTGGAGCGGGGGAGGGAAATTGGAAGCAGGGAGATAAAAGTATAATGGATGACAACAAATTTTCAGCAATAACACACGAAAAAATATCGGAGGTGTTTTCATCAAATGCATTGCTTTTGCACAAAAACCCCTTTGGGTGAGAACAAGGACTCATTAGACACATGGGGCATACATTCGCCCGCCCAACTAAAAAGTGTTGCTTAATTGAAGATGACTTTGTAATGTTAAATTTGTGCATTGAATTCACACGATAAAAGTAATTAAAGCAATTTTTTTGATTTCAAAAAAAAAAAAAAACAACATTATAATACCACTTTCAAAAGTGCTGAGATAATCCCACGGGACTGACATCCCTATTACTTTTCCATAAAAGAAAAATAAAAAAGAAACGCATGAAAGAGGGCTTAGTGCATCATAAAAACATTGCTAAAAGAAGTCAAAAATAAGTAAAACAACCAAGTAAGTATCGAAAAATCCATAATTTTCTCCGAAAATAATGTCAAACATGTTGCTAAAACATTTAAGGCCAGACACTAAATAGCGATAATTTAAAATCTGGTAACCTTAGCGATTGCATTCCCTTCACTCCACCTCTAGCTACGCAATTTTGTAGCTGCATCAGCATCAGATAGCATTTTTAGAGAAAATTTCAACAATATCGCTGCTAGCCATGTTGATTTGGCAATGATAAAATAAACCAGCAAAATTGTAAAAATAAAACATGACTTAAGTTGTTGTTAATTTCTTTTAAAGAAGCAAACTAATATCAACAACAAGATCTATTTTTGGCAGTATTAGTGATTTATCGCTTGTGCAAGCATTAAGAAAGAGGGCTGACATTATTTTGCAAAATTAGCAGAAGCTGATCCCCAAATGTCAACTTTGAAAAAGAATGTTCCAAAAACTTACGGCTTATATATGAAAATATGCATTATTTTGATTTCAGATTTGCTTTTTCCAGAAATAATTTGTGAAACATCCCTTTTGATTAATTTGATTTTTGTGAAGGGTCCTCTTTGGTCCATTTCATTTTTGTGAAGGGTTTGTTAATGGAACAAAATTTCCTCTGGCCAGAGATTTTATTTTCTATGAAAATAATTTAGATAGGTGGAATTTCCCCCCCAAAGTTAATGTTCCTTTTATTTTGCCAGCAGGGGAAAATAACACAAGAGGCACTATATTTTTACCCGAAAGAAAGTACTGCAAACAATTTTTTGATTTTACCTTTGCAAGATCTTGGTCAGGACTCCTAATCTTGTGTTTCATTTCTGATTTAACAACTTTTCATTTAAATTTGAACAACTGTAAGACATTTCCTACACAGGTAAATTGGAATCTAACATGAATCCTTCTGTAACAAGTGGATTTGCTTCAAACTTTAGCGGAAAGATCCGTCGTAGCAAATGCAGAAAAAGGATTTTTGATTTGTTGACAAACACATAATTTATATATCTATTTTTCTTAATTTAAATTTATGTCAAACTTTTGGACATCTTGCCAACCCATACAAGTTTGTGGATGAAACAAACTAATTTTTAAATATAAAACTTAGACATTATTCTGCACTGCTCCCAGGGGATCTGATACACAATATAAGTAGAACACAGCTCTTAAAAAAAGGATACTTGTTTTTCCAGCAGCATCTAAACCCAACATGAGAATTCTCATTTCTTTATTGCCAAAAATTTTGGATAAAAGCTTCCCCATTGCATTAGGATGGATGAAGTATGCAGTTACACCTAAAAAAATTGAAGCAAAATATTTAGTTTGATCTGATGAAAATCTTGATAAAAAATAAAATACATGACAATAGAAGAAACTTTATAATTTTCAAATGTATATTTTTAAAGGTGTAGTTCTAAAGAATAAACTTTATTCTTCAACAGGATTAAATTAACATTCTGCTATATAGCTCTAAAAACTTTCAGAGCTCAGTAAATTGTTTTCAGTTTTTAATATTATTTAGCATTTTACTAAGCACTAATAGTGATGGAAAGAAGCTTTGGTCTGGCAGTTTGTACTTTACTTCATACAGGCATAAAATAAATTGAAATATGAAACAGAAGAATAAAAGTTAACTTAATGTTTAATGTACAGTTAAAACTTAACTACTGATAATGTTGCTAGATTTTGATGTACAGTAGACCCTCGTTTTACGCGGGGGTTATGTTCCACGGAAATACTGCGTAAACCGAAACCGCGTAAATTGAAACCTAATAGTAGTGTTAAAATAAGGGTTAGGTTCTGTAGATAAAAGAATACTTCATTCTAGTGATGACTGATTGTATAATAAGTTTAATGTGTACTTATATCGATTTTTATGCACAACATGCATAAAGAAAACATAAATTAACTTTGTGTTCTGTTTATAAAGAGGAGCTGGCTATGATAGTCTTTTGGCAGTCATTAAGAATTTTTCTCTGTAATTCTTTGCAAAGCATTAACGCATCCATGATCACTTGCGTCATTTCCATGATAGAATCTTCCTTCACTAACAAACCGAAAGATCATTTCTATTGTTTAGGAACGACTCAAAATTTTCAAATATAAACGTTTTTGATCGTGTGTCACTGATGTCGGTATCCTTGTAGGTTTTGTCCTCCTTTGTCACTGCTAAAAACTCTTCTTCCAGTGAGTTCCGAACTGTGTGAGTTTAATAACTTTACTTCTGGAAAGAGCTTTGGAACCAATCGCATAAAATGTCTCCAGTGGCCCAAGCCCGATTATTAGTACACCAAAATGCAGTTTATTGCGTGTAATTTGCAATATTTAGGGGTTTGGATTTTGAAAGAGGGGAAAATGTTTTCTGTTTGCATTGTTGCATCCACGTAAAACCGAAATTCATCCATGTAAAATAAAATAAAGGTGCCAAGTCTTAAACTGTGTATAATCAAAACCGCGCAAAACGAGGGTCTACTGTACTTAAGTTTGGATTTGGGTAGGAAGCTTTCAAATCGTGGAGTACATATCAGGGTTGGCAAGTTTTTGACAGTCTGAGGTTTTATCCGGCTTTAGCAGCGGTTTTTACCTTCACGTCAAAAACCGTTTTTGACATGGTTTACAACAAAATTGTCAAAAACCTAAATTTCTGTCAAAAATCAAAGTTTGATATTAATTACAAAAAATATTAAAAAATTCATCATAGGTTTTTTATTTCAGACACTAGAATAAATTTCTGGAGTTTTAGAATTCTAAAATGATGTGCAGTAAACAATCCCAAGCATAATTTTGATTCATCAGACTGCTGGTGTGTAGAAAAAAAAGAGAAATAAATGAAATTGCTTCTATAATTATAGAATAGGGGCAGTTCTCAAAAGGTGGGAACAAAAAAGTTAATTCTCGGGGTGGCGACAGGAACTGTGAAAAAAAGTTCCCTGACTTTTCCCTGATTAAGTTCACCAAATTTCCCTGATTTACGTTACCAATGGTAATGGTTTCCTTTCTTTGCTCCACTTGAAATCCATTGTATGTTTGTATAAAATGCAGTATTTTAAACGTTTTAAGTTGGGTAAAGTTGTTTAACTAAAGGTATATTTTTAAAAAATGCTACTTTTTTAATAAAATGGTTTAAAAAAACATATCAAGTCATTTTTTTGGGGGGGAAAAAACCTACAAAATAGTATATTGTAACGGATTCGGTGCGACTTCCACTTTCTTGAAATGAAGACACAGTTCTTGATAAAAGCACAGGAAATTTATTTACACTATGTACAGGAAAGATCGTCAACAACTGCAAAATTATTCATCAGCAATTAAGCAATTATCACGCAACACCGTAAACTCACGTTTACACACGTATTTACTTCCAAATACGAAAACAACACAGCGAAATGCCTCGCTATAAACAGAGCTAATACACACACTCAGTTCGAAATCTGAATCGAAACTCAACTGTTTATCCATCGCTAACGGCTTAAATACACCGAAAAGAATTTTCTCAAATATTCCACACGCTTCTCGAAATGCGTTGACCGTTATCAAATTTTATCAATGAACAAAAAGGGAATAGGGGTCGTATATTTTAGCCATATGAAAAAGGGGTTGTATATTCATTACGGGAAACTATTTACAGGTTACGTTCCTACAATAATTACTATTTACAGAATTTGTAACATTGCCCCCTTCCTAAGGACTGCACGTCCCGGGCAGTACAATCCCCAGAAAGGGTGCCAAACTTCTATCACAAGTTCACAATTACACACATTAAATTATAACTAACAGATACAGAAAACACAATAATAACAAGAAATATTACTAAACATTAAAAGCAAAAATTATCTACAACTTTTATGTTATCAACCATGGTTGTTTACGTAATACTCATGAACTATGGCCATAGTATGGGGCTAACTGATCATAATGTACAACCCTAGGTTTTGCATTAGGTGATTTTTGGATCCTCACTACGACGTCATTTAGTCGGTTAACGACTTTGTAGGGTCCATCCCAATGCGACTGCAATTTGGGTGAAAGACCTTTCCGTCGGATGGGATTCCATAACCAAACCTTGTCGCCTTCGTTGAATTCATGTCCAGTAGACCTTGTGTCGTATCGGGTCTTCATCTTCTCCGCCGCGATGTTGATTCGCTCTCGTGCGAAGTTATGAACGTCTTCCAACCGGGCCTGGAGATCCTGGATGTACTCCTCAGGCGATGAAGGCGCATCCGGAGGACGACCGAAGACGAGATCACAAGGTAGCCGAAGCTCTCGTCCGAAGAGCATCTGAGATGGGGCAAATCCGGTAGTCTCGTAGACAGCACTGCGGTAGGCCAGCAGGAACAAAGGTAGCTTCTTGTCCCAATCCTGTTGATTTCTGGAGACCATAAGTGAGAGATTATTCAGGATTGTGCGGTTAAATCTCTCCACCATGCCGTCCGATTGTGGGTGTAGTGGTGTTGTCCTAGTTTTCTCAATTCCGAAAATTTGACATAGGCCCTTAAACACAGCAGAGATGAAATTCCTCCCTTGATCGGAATGAATCTGCAAAGGTGTTCCAAATCTCGAGATCCAATGTTGGACTAGAGTCTCTGCTACGGTGGTAGCCTCTTGATCTGGAATGGGATATGCTTCCGGCCATTTGGTGAAGTAGTCGATGGAAACAAGAATGTATTTGTTCCCATCAGCAGTTCTTGGTAGAGGACCCAGGATGTCAATCCCAATTCGTTCGAAAGGAGCTCCAACGTTGTACAGATGTAGCTTCCCTCTGCTTCTCTTCTTCGGTCCTTTACGAGCAGCACAGGCGTCACAAGAATGGCACCACTTCTCCACGTCATCCTTCGCCTTGCTCCAGAAGAAGCGCTCCCGAACTTTATTGAGGGTTTTCAAGACACCAAAATGTCCTCCAGTCGCACTACTATGTATTTCTTTCAGAACATCTGAAATCCTTGATCGGGGAAGTAGTAACTGCCACCTAGACGTTTTGCCGTCATCAGATTCCCATTTTCGGTGTAGCACGCCGTTCCGTAAATGGAGCGAGTTCCATAAAGCCCAGTATCTTTTTGTTGCAGGACTAAAGATGGAAACGTCCTGCCAGCTAGGGCGTCGACTGTCACTTTCCATGAACTCCAAAATTGGTTTTATGTCGGGGTCTTCAAGTTGATCTTTTCGAACTTGGTCGTCACTCCATGGATCAGGTTCTGATGATATTGGAGTCACTGTCACCTGATAGGCGATAGGGCTAGTCGTTCCATACTGTTTCTCGATTCGGGAACAATAGTGGCAGTTCTCAGGACAGGGTCTCCTTGATAAAGCGTCAGCATTACCGTGAGATAACCCTTTTCGATGCTTGATCTCCATGTCATATTCCTGGAGCCGCTGTATCCATCTGGCTATCTGGCCTTCCGGATTTTTGAAGTTCAAAAGCCAAGTTAACGAGGCATGATCTGTCCGAAGCAGAAATTTTCGGCCGTAGAGGTAATGATGGAAGTGTTCTACAGCTTTCACTATGGCCAGTAACTCCTTTCTGGTGACGCAGTAATTTCGCTCCGACTTTGATAAGCATTTGCTCCAGTAAGCGATGACATGTTCATTTCCGTCAATTTCTTGGGATAAAACAGCTCCAATTCCCTCGTTGCTCGCATCAGTGTCCAGGATGAAGGATTTTTCAGGCTGAGGATAGGCGAGGATAGGCGTTGATGTTAAAGCCTCCTTCAGTCGTAGAAAAGCATCTTCGCATTCTTTGGACCATTCAAACTTTTGCTTGCTCTCCGTCAGCTTATGCAAAGGTCGTGCAATGTTGGAAAAACCCTTCACAAACTTCCTGTAGTACGTGCAGAGCCCCAGGAAACTTCGCAACTGATGGATGTTTTCGGGACGACTCCAACTCCTGACCGCAGATACCTTCTCTGGATCGGTTTGCACACCCTCAGAAGAGATGATGTGACCAAGGTAGTTCACTTCCCGGCGGAACAAATTACATTTGGACGGGCTTAACTTCAGATTGGCTTCCTTAAGCTTTTGCAGCACCTTCCTAAGATTTGCCAGATGTTCTTCGAAGCTGCGTCCCACGATGATGATATCGTCTAAGTAGACCAGACAGGATTCGTAAGAAAGTCCTCTTAACACTGTCTCCATAAGACGCTCGAACGTAGCTGGTGCATTGCAGAGGCCGAAGGGCATCACTTTAAACTGCCATAAGCCTTGTCCAGTTGTAAATGCTGTCTTTTCTCGGTCATCAGGGTGTATCTCAACCTGCCAGTAGCCGCTCTTCAAGTCCAGGGTCGAAAACCACTTGTGTCCGGAAAGAGTGTCCAAGGTGTCGTCTATCCGTGGAAGAGGGTAGCTGTCTTTCTTGGTGATTTCATTCAGCCGTCGGTAATCGACACAAAATCTGGTGGAGCCATCTTTCTTTCGGACCAAGACGATGGGAGAGGCCCAAGGACTGGATGAGGGTTCGATTACATCATTCTCCTTCATCTCTTTCAGGAGGGTTTCAATCTCTTCCTTCTTAGCGAACGGTAGTCGTCTTGGATGCTGTTTAATAGGGGGGTGTTCTCCAGTGTAAATCCTATGCTGCGTTAAATTCGTACGGCCAACATCCTCCGATGTAGATGAAAACAGATGCTTGAAGTCGTCCACCAATTGTTCCGCAGCAGTTCTTTGATCCTTCGATAAGGGTGCACTCCCAATTAACTTCGATGTCAAGGACTCAGAAGACACAGTCTCGGGGGAATTGATTCTTCTAATGATGCAGTTTACTGGAGTACAAGTTGCTAACACTTCACCTTTCCGAATATTCCTTGGCCTTTCACTCACGTTGGCGACTCTTACAGGAATTACATCCTTGGAAAGGTCCACAAGCGTAGATGCTACCAGCACTCCTTTTAGGTTATTGCTTAGGTTAGGGTATTCAATGAGTCCAAATCGAAAACTATTGCTTTCTTCAAGGGAGCCAGGTATTAATGATTCTGACCTTGAGGGAATCGATAAATCTGTTTGAGCTATTATTTGATGAGCGGATTTTACATCACTTTCTGCAGGGAAAACGGCTATGTCTTCTCTCATCGAGTGCAGCTCATTAGTCTTGAAGTCGAGAGTGAAGTCATATTTCTTCAAAAAGTCCAATCCGAGAATGAAGGGGTCCGTGATGTTAGCGACGAATGCCGTATGATGGTAGGTGGCATTCCCAAACACTATTTCCAAGTCCACTTTACCGTCAATCTCGATCTTGTCACCTGTCACAGTCTGGAGACTTACGCGTGGCGATGTCCACAGCAGTTTCAATCCAAATTCACGAGCCACATCTGTCCTAATGATTGTCACATTGGCTCCAGTGTCAACAATCAGTCTGCAGGGGTTCCCATTTACATGTGCGTAAATGAAAAGTCCATCACTGCCACTACTAGAAGAGGAAATCTGCAGAGCTTTAGTGGTGGTGATTTCCTTCCCTCGCGTAGTTTGGCGAGCCGGACAACTCCTTCGCAGGTGTCCTTCACTACCGCATTTCCAGCACTTCTGCTCTTGTTTCTTTTGGGCTGTTATGCTGCTCAGATGTCTTGTCAAGTCACCGAGTTGTCTCTCAAGTTCAGCGAGGTGGGACAACCTGGAATCAGACTCATCAGCTTCCTGAGTCCGGATTAGATGGCGATCCACACGGGTTGCTTCTTGGGCGGCCTCGTATCTCATCGCATACACAACGGCAGAATTCAGGTCTTTGACATCCGCCATCCGTAGAGCTTTCTGGATTTCCGGATCTCGAACCCCGTCGATGTAGTAGTTGAGTGCCAGGTTGTCTCGAACATCCGCAGGACAGTCGCAAAAAGCAAGATGAGACAGTCTTTCGATGTCCGCCGCGAGCTCTTGCAGGGTTTCTCCGGTTCTCTGGAAACGGGACTTCAACTGGAGTCGGCTGAAATCTTTCTGGCACTTCTCACCGAAGCGAAGCTCCAACGCAGATGTGAGGGCGGCGAAATCCAGGCGCTGGCCGTCCGGAAGGTTCTGAAGAATGTCCGCTGCGTCACCTCTCAGGGATGCTGCAAGATGGCAGGCCTTGGTAGCAGAGTCCCATCCGTTCGCTTCCGCCACTATCATGAACTGAGTTTTGTAAACCTGCCACGAAGTTTTCCCATCAAATGTGGCAAGTTTAATGGACGGTCGAGCAACCGATGTGGGAGCGCCAAACTGTACAGAGCTGCTTTCCGCGGTCGCCAATCTCCTTTCCAGGTCTTTAAAGATGTCTTCTTTAAGTTGATGAAATTTTCTATCTTCTTCTTCCAGTTTATTTTCTACAGCATTGCATCGGCCTTCCACGGAACTTAATTTTTCTTCAAATTTCTCTTCGATAGCATCAACTCGATGCTCTATCTCATTAAATTTATTTTCCATCACAGTCTTTACCGAAGTAAGATCGTTTTTAATTTCCTCTTGGTTAGAAACTAGGTCATTTTTCAGCACCGTTAAATCACTTTTCAATTGGTTTTGATTAGCCGCCATATCATTTTTTAATTGTTCTTGATTAGCTGCCATATCATTTTTTAATTGTTCTTGATTAGCTGCCATATCATTTTTTAATCGTTCTTGATTAGCTGCCATATCATTTTTTAATTGTTCTTGATTAGCTGCCATATCATTTTTTAATTGTTCTTGATTAGCTGTAAAACTTGCAGTCAAGTCACTTTTTAATTGTTCTTGATTGGCTGTAAAACTTGCAGTCAAGTCACTTTTTAATTGTTCTTGATTAGCCGCCATATCACTCTTCACAGAGGTGATTGCGTCAAGAAGTTGTTTTAATTGTTCATCCATTGCGCGAGTAATCACCATAAAAATAAAGTCCTAATTCAAAAAAGTCTTTTTGAAAAAATGTCCAAAGTCACACTTACTCCAAGAAAGTCCAGAAGAAGCCCCACGTTGGGCGCCAATTGTAACGGATTCGGTGCGACTTCCACTTTCTTGAAATGAAGACACAGTTCTTGATAAAAGCACAGGAAATTTATTTACACTATGTACAGGAAAGATCGTCAACAACTGCAAAATTATTCATCAGCAATTAAGCAATTATCACGCAACACCGTAAACTCACGTTTACACACGTATTTACTTCCAAATACGAAAACAACACAGCGAAATGCCTCGCTATAAACAGAGCTAATACACACACTCAGTTCGAAATCTGAATCGAAACTCAACTGTTTATCCATCGCTAACGGCTTAAATACACCGAAAAGAATTTTCTCAAATATTCCACACGCTTCTCGAAATGCGTTGACCGTTATCAAATTTTATCAATGAACAAAAAGGGAATAGGGGTCGTATATTTTAGCCATATGAAAAAGGGGTTGTATATTCATTACGGGAAACTATTTACAGGTTACGTTCCTACAATAATTACTATTTACAGAATTTGTAACATTATTAAATTTTTCTACAATGGAAAGATTATAGAGAATTAAAAAAAAAAAATACTTTACTTTCAGAAACCACTTAGCATAAGAATTTTAAGAAACTATTAAAATCACTCTTAAAAACATATGTGTATTTATGATAGAACTAAAAAGTAATTGAAATTATTTTGAACTAAATTTTCAAACAGTATAATAATTGTTGCAAGAATAACAAGTAATAGGGAAAGAACAGAAGTAATGCAGTTATTCTTATATAACTAATTGACATATTTATGCAAAACAGATGAAACCATTTGACATCCATTCATAGGGAGCTTTTCTCTAATCAAGAACAAAGGTTTTAATAAATGGATACAGCATTTTAACAATAAAAAAATTAAGATATTTGCTTAAGTACACAAGTTAACTCTATTTCAAATGATTTCAGTATGTAACAAAAAAAACCTTAGATTGCTTTTGTAACAAACAACTTTGAAAAGCAAGAAAAATAAAGAAAAAAAAAGCAATCAGCCAATTTCAAAATATATAAAAGAAGAATACAATTTGGTTATAAAATTAAAGTCTGAAGAAAACCTTTATAATCTGCGGTGACAACAAATAGTATAACGGCAAAAAACAAAGTTTTTTTTTATTGAAAGTTCAATTTTAGCAATTAAATTAAAAATGGAAAGAAGTAATAACTTTTAAGATTTTATAGTATTAATTCAAAAACCAAAGATTTCTTCTTGAAATCGTGATTACAGTACGCTAATTACTTCGAGACAATGGAATAAAGGCAAAGGAGCTAAGGCATTAATGAAGGCTTCCTCTTTGCCTGTATGGTTGTTTATTTTACGTAGCTTTGAAAGCGTAAAAGGAAATTTTAAGCTAGGTAAAATAAACAACCTAACAGACACAGAATCAATCTTAAGAAGTAAATCCTATGGTTAATAAGTAAGATTTAATACTTTGACGTTGAGGAAAAAAGATGCACAAATATGAGGCAGTGTATAATCGCACCTCATTAATTTTACTGTTTTTTTTTTTTTTTTTGACCGAAAATGCCTGGGGAATTAAGAGTACTAAGAGTACTTAATTTTGCAAAGAAAAAAAAAATTTTTTTTCTTCTTAAAATCAATTTTCCCTGATTTTTTTGTTATTTTTTCAAAATTCCCTGATATTTCCCTGATTTTTCCCTGATTAATCAAGTTCCCTGACTTTTCCCTGATCTCCCTGATCTGTCGCCACCCTGATTCTGAGCAATTTTTAAAATTTTGAAATTTGACATAATTCTTTTTTTAATTCCATAGTATGTACACATAGAACATCATATAGAAACATAAAAGACAGCAGGTATTTATAAAAATTAATAAATAGCAAATTTAATGATCAGTCTGTAGGTAACAGATTTTGGACATCATAATGTTGTTTGTTTCACCGTTTTTGAACTTTTCCAATGAAAATTTTATCTATTTTTGCATTCTGCAATGAAAAATAAAGGATTTAAAATACTTGAATGACTTTAAATACTGGCCTTTAAATAATAAAATTTTGTTATGGTTTCATAGAATCCGAGGAAAAAAAAAAACCCAACCATTTTGCCAGCGCAGGTGATGAAGTCGCCGAAACTGACGCTGTTGGCAAAAAACGGAATTCTCGTTGGTATTGCTTATCGTAAGCTGCGAGTTGTCGCCAATAGGAATTAGCTTGGCGATTTTTGTGCTGTTGGGTTTACTTAAATGCCTTCGTTACGATCAAAACTTGTCTTTCTACTGTTATTAATGTATTTGTTCAATGCATAACATATTTTTTGCTCAAAATGTCAATGGATTGAATTAACATTATATTAGTTTTTTTTATTAAGGTTACAAGACAGAAGATCATTCATAACAATGAATAAATGGACAGAATTATCGGCGTCTAGATCGTAACGCAAATTGGACATCTCACATATATGTTTAAGAAAAATGATTTTGCTTCAAAGATACTGCATAAAAACATATGAAAACACTTTAAAATAATTAACAATTGATTTTGAGGATCAAAAAATACCTTTAAAACATATGAATCATATTTAGTTCTCAAATAATAGCATTGTCCAGATCATAACTTTTGGACATGCATCAAACTTCCAACTTCTCAGGGTTCGTACTCAATTTCAGAAATAAAATGAAGGAGTTTTGAAGGAGTGAAATGAAATTTTGAAGGAGCACTAATGGGCTGTCCTTAAATGATGTCACACTTTTTTTTTCAACATGTTTCATCCCCTTCACCTATGTCGCAAAGTGTCACACTCAATCTTACTCCTCCTCTTGTCAAATGTCATATTTTAAAAAACATATTGTTATAATAACTGCATGATGTTACTTTTTTCCACCCTCTTTCTTCCCCTTGTCACAATTTCATGAACCTGTCTCCTCTCTCAAGCCATGACATCACTTGTGGATGAGTCATTTTACAATATCATAACCGTGATTTGCCAAACAATTTTTTTTTTTTTTTTTTTTTTTTTTTTTTACCACAATCACTTAATATTGTACATCTGCTTATGTATTTTCAAATATTTAAATAATAATTAGACAAACTGACTTTTGCTGCTGAGAGTGGGGTGGAGAGAAAAGCAATAATCATTTAACTTGAAAAAATAGCAAAGCACCATTTGAGCATGGTTTACTTTATTTGTGAAGTGTCTTGATCAGACCCTCCCCCAGGATTGGGCGGGAGGGCGCCGCGCCCAACTTGCCCTTTGATTCTTAGAACGCGCCCAACTTGCCGTTTATCGGTAAAACGGCGCCCTAATTGCCTTTTTGTTCATGAACTGGCATCCTTTGGATTTAAGATTTTTACTAGAAAAAGGAAGGAGCCAGTGGCCCTTTCCATTGTTTTCCCACAATGACTTTCTTCTGAGTGAAATCTGACATCCGTCCCTCCCCCTCGCCTCTTAACTAGGATTGCCATTGAGCTGACTATTAGAAAAGCATGCCTTCCATTATCAGTTACCACAAGGGATAAAAAGTGGCCTACTGGGCATTCTAGAGACTTAACAATGTTCTTCCAAGGACCTTTCACTTTTGGGAACACTACTGATAAGCCACTGCTGAATTCCCAGAATCACTTCCTTGCTCCTTGCCTCAGGCTTCCCATCGCCCTTTATTTAATAATGGAGGGCTGTAGCGAAGAATACTGGCTGTCATCCTTCCTCCTTATCGCTTCATGACAAGGGAAGTGTTTCTTTGTCCAATTGACATGTATGTTAAGAAAACTCTACTTCTCTTCCAGCCAGATAAACGTTAAGTTAGCCCTGCATTTTATAATCTTTCAATCAAATTCATATTTTTAATAGTGCTTTTCCATTTTGAATTAAAATTAAGTAGATGCAATGGAGCGCCACAAATCCACCGACCTAAAATCCGCCAACGTCCAAAATCCGCGCCATTTTTTTCTTTTCCTGCGCTGCGAATTTAATCTTTTTTTTTTTCTTAAATTTTATTTCAGTGTAAATTAATCAAAATCACGATTATTTGCTGAAACAGCTGTTTTAGCGGATAATATGCTCTGTTTTTTATTATGCTTTATACGCACGCCGATAATTTTTTTATCTGAAAAATACGTTTGTATTTTTGCTCAGTTTTCTTCATATTGTGTACTACTCAAAAAATAAGAAATATCGAAAACTGAAAGCAGATGCTAAAAGATTGCTGCAAACAAAGATTGCAGATTAACAGCAAAACGCTAATATTTCGTGTGACACGTGGCATCAAAGAAACGCAAAAATATGACAAAAATAAAAAGAATTCAGCATGTAAAAGTCAAATGTGGATGATTTTTGACATTTCAAATGAAAACAAATGACTTTTAATTATTGAAAATAAATACTAAGTGCTTTGAAACTGGTGCTGTTTATTGGTTTTTGTTTCCTTATGGTGGTGGTTACTCCAAGAGCAATTATTACTTTTGAATTTAAAAATCTTAAGTTACAGCTAGTAACAGCTGAAAGAATTAGTTTTCCGCCCCCTCCCCCTATTATAGTTCATTCTTTGTTTTCCAATTTAGAAATCAAAACTAGAAATTATTAAAAAAAAAGCAGAATGTCCAAATTTTCAGATCATAATAATTTGTTTTACTTATGTATATCTGCTCACAAAACATTATTTAGCCACAAGCAGAAACTTTTACTTTATATATTCATTGTTTAGATATTAGTAAATCAATTGTTTTACATTAACAAGCCATTCTTGCTTAATGAAATTGTTACCAAATGTTTGTGACATCTCAAAGTACTTTGTGGTAACTAATGTAAGTCTAATTCATGTTAAAGTGTGTCGTTGGGGAAAGTTATTATGTACATAATTCATCAAAATCTTAAGAGAAACGTGAGTTAAGCTGTTAGATTTGCATCAATTACCACTCACATGCTCTCAAAACCAGCCTTAGCAAAACAAAATTTTGTACTGTTTTCTCTCCTTTTTCTTGCAGATGCTAAAAATCCTATGGCTTTTAGTTGCTTTCTTTTTTTAACCCCCCTTTTACCCCCCCCCCCCTCTTCCCCAATTTTTAGTCCCAATCGCCTCCTTTGAAAATGATTATAAACTATTCAAATGTCCTACGAAGTAATTCATAAATGTTTCAAAGTTTTTTTTGTTGCGACAGTAAGACATTTGAACCCAGGAATAAGAGTAATATCCTACGACTATATATCCACTGATGCTGTGAAGCTATAATTAACATGCCTTTTAGTTTCGAAAAAGTGCCCTTTTCTCAAAAAAGTGCCCTTTTTTTGAAAAACAGCACCCTGCCCTTTTTTAATCCTGGGGGAAGCTCTGGTCTTAGTCATCTAATAATATTTTCACCTTCAATTTTTATGATTTCTATGATCAATTTGTAAATCACATCTTTGTGAGGAAAAAAATATACGAAATTACTACATTAAAATCGCCCTTGTGGCAAAGATAAGTTGTCGATGGAAGTAGTCTTGAACTAAGAAAGAAGGAGTTTTGAAGGAGTTCAAACCAAAATAAAAAGAGTTTGAAGGGCCCTTCAAAAAAATTTCCTAAATGAAGGAGTATTGGAGGAGTTTTGAAGGAGCGTACGAACCCTGTATTTTTTCTAAAATTATTTACAAAATAAAAAAACTGTCCTTAATTTTTTAATTTGTGGAAAATATTATCAAAAAATTATTAAGTTTGAGATTCATACCCTTAATTTTTTTTTTTTAAACGTATGGAAATAATTAAAAAAAAATTTTTTTTAATGGTACATTTGCTCGGTTAACGTTTTGGTATGTTCAAAATTGTGCGTTTTAGCAAAGAAAATATTTTTTAAAGGGTATTTGAACAGCATTTTTTCCATACTTAATGTCAATTCTCGGCTCTATACAGTATTATTATTTAACTCAAAAAATTTTGAGTCAATTAAAATGAAAGTTTTTTGGTGTTGAAGTTTCGAAGTTGAGGTCTGTGTTTGCTCCCACCTTTTGAGAACTGCCCCAGTACATGTATGTATGCACGAGTTTAAACGCTTATATACACGTGCCTACAGAGTGAATCCAAGTTTTTGGGTACAAATCTCTCACAAATTGGGTGTGAGAGGGAAGGATAAGAAGCAAAGAATCATAAGGATGCAAAAGAGGTCATAAATTTCTAGCACCAAGATGATGTTACCCAACATTTTAGTTTTTAAGAAACATTTAGAGCAGTTGTTAACAGTTATGGCCTATAGTAGCTCTAATACACTCATCGCAAGAAAGTTGCAGCAAATGATGAAAGTTTCTTCAAAAGTCTCGTTATTGCAACAGAGAGAGCTTTGTGACTGTGACGCATGTATTGATTGGTCAGTTGTTAGTAGGCCAGTGTTAAGATTGCTCAGTAAATTTCAAATCTTCAAAATATTATTTTTTTTAATTTAAAATGTTATTCGTCTGAATAAATATGTCATTGGTATTTTTTATCGGGGGGGGGGGGGGGGTTCATTAAAAGTAAGAAAATGACATAGGAGGGAGTTGCTTAGACTTGTCGTCAACTGTATTCCGCAGGAATGCATAGCAACAGTGAAGTTTTAAAAACTGAAATTGAAGTTTTAAAAACTCCCCCCCCCCCCTCCTGTACAAATTTTGATTTAGGGACCCCGATTTGTGGAAAGGGTCACGTTAGTTGCTTGTGTATACAATGCTTGTGAAGTACTTGCAGAACAACTTTGGTCAAATGATCTTACGTTGCAGAACATCGTCCAGTATTCTGCTTTGGGGCATATCATTACAAATGTGTCACCTGTAGCAGCGGAGGGCATTGGAATTAAAATAAAATGAATTGGGTTGGGGGGGGCAAGGAGGGTTAATGGAAAAAACTTGTCACTGCAAGCCCTGGCAACACATACCACGACAACGTAAAATAACTTGAAGCAAATTTACACCGTCCCCACAAACGATAATCGGACATACAAAATATTTTTCACTTACTACACCGTCCCTACTTACGATGATTGGAACCCTAAACTATTTTAAGCACATACTACACCTTCCTCTCCGAATAAGAGAACGGGTTGCCGTACAAAACAGATTTGCTTATCTCTCCTTGGCGATGAAGAAACCATCACATGGATACCTTATTTGGCATTGAAATCGCAATAAAAACATTGAACCTGGCGCGGGAACTGATCTTTTAGCCAACGGAAAATCGACGGGACCCTTGTCCAAGTGCATCCAAATAAATATTACGGTACAGATGTGATATACCCCCCCCCCCCATTTGGCGACATTCGATTTCTTTGCACAAAATTAAAATATTTTTCTCGCCAATGAGGCGATAATTTTTTATGCATGGCATCCCTGGCCAAACTAACCTGTGTTTAGCAACCCGAAGGCAATCTTACAGATCTGTTCAAACTTGTTTACTTGGGTTTCACACAGGAGAGATACGTGGTGTTGTTTCGTGCAATATACCTTACAGGAATGCTTATTTTGTGTTAGTTTAAATTCAGTAGTTGTATTTTGAAGTAAAAACATTAGAAAATGTTTTCCAGTTTCTTCAAACTTGAAGGTTAATTAAAAGTTAACTCCAACGTGGTGTGTATCTGTAACGTGCCATTGGCATATGATGTATTGTTTTAGACTGAGTGTGAATATTTATACCATATAAAAAGGTAAGTTCTTTATTTTAGAATTCAAAAAAAAACCTCTCACTTCCAAAATTCTTTGTTTTTACAAATCCTTGAGGGGTTCTTGTAGTTTTTAACTTTATTTTTACTGTATGTAAATTAATTTTACAGAAATAGTACGGTTATTTTGTTCTAAAAGTTAATTGTTATCGATGCCACGAATTATTTAGACATTCTATTAATGTGCCTCCTTTAGGTACTGAATTTTATGTTAACAATTGAAAGTTCTTTCGGTTGTACTCTTAAAAATGCTGAATTTTATTAATAAATCTGCACAATAATGGTGCATATTTCACACTTAAAACTGTGTCATTATTGTACGCTGAAGGAGCCACCCTTGGGTGTCTCCATGAAAATATACATAACTGTGACCATACTCCGACTGTAATGTATATTAACAGTCGGAGGTATAACGGACCGAGCGGAGCGAGGTCCTGGCGAGCCAGAGGTCTCATAGTACTTTCGTAATGAGACCGAGGCAGGGCCGGCGAGCCGAGGTCTCATTACGAAAGTACTATGAGACCGAGGGCTCGTATCCCGGAGAAATGATGAAAAAAAAAATTAATGCATTAATTTCGACTTGTAATTAATACAATAATTTATTTCATTGTATTTTAATTTGTTTACAAAAAACCGCGGCCCTGTACATTTTTGAAGCATATATTCGTGATGTTTTTTGTTGTGCTTTTATGTTTTTATATATATTGTGTTCTGAAGTGCTTTGATCATGTTTTTTTTATCTGATTTTTTCCTGTTGGCGCTAAAAAAGCATAGCTAAGAACGATGTATGACATATGTCGTCATACATCGTTTTCTTGGCGACGCTTTCTTGGCGCCAACAGGAAAAAGTCGCCAAGGGTGGGGTATATCACATCAGTTCCAATATTACTTCCCACGGGGAGAACCCATTCAAATTTTGCTCCAAATATATTTCTGGAACCAAGTGTTTATATTTGGGTTTTAACTCAACACATTGCATTTATTTTATTTCAATAAGCTATGATACTTTTCACCCCCCCCCTCGACACAAAACTGTAATTTGTGAGAAGAGGGAATATCCCCCTCCCCCTTACATGTTTTTCATTTCTTTTCAAAAGGAAAAAAACCAAAAATATCAGATCCTATTAATTTTTCCTAACTTTTCCTGCACAGCTGTTTTTTCTTTAATATTTTATTTTTATATCTTTTTCGCAGAAGAGGAATAGAGGAATGAGTGCAAGAGTTACAAAGTATAGATAAAACAGCTTTATATTGAGCATATATTTTGGTTAACTGCATCCCCTCACCTCTTCAGAAAAAAAAAAGCAGCAGCAACAGCAGGTTTTTCTATCTTTCTCCTTTAGAGATAATTTCTTAGTATCTACGAAGTTTATTTTATTCTAAAATATATAGGCCTATCATCATGAAAAGTTTCCTTTTCAGGTTGAATTTTTTTTTCTGCGAAGTAGGGAATAAAATAATGAAACTTTTAGGAATTTTAGGACAAATTTTGAAATTTTAGGATTTTTAGGACCTTCTACCCCTGCTACATTACATACAGATAGACAACACATTTTGGATGAAACTATCTATAGGAAATCCTGATCACCTAGGTTATCATCAAGAAATTTACTTTACAAATGGAAAACGATAAGAAAGGACTTTTTTAAAAGAATCAAGCACTTTTGTAAACATTCTCTATTTCTGTCCTTGTTTTTCTGATCATTGAATGATCAGGAATACTTTTTGAAGCATCGTTCATTCATTATCTGACAAGTAGTTTAGGTGGTAGTGAGATGTAAAATCAAGAACGATAGGATTACACAAATGAAAATGTTTTCCACAAACCATAGAGACGCTTTGAAGTAATTTCCAAGATTAATAAGAAAGAAACATAACAGTAAGTGTTTAAAGCGTGTGAAAAGTAAATAAAGTAGAATAAAAATGACAATATAGGCTTAGTTCACAACTATTTCCATGTAAACAATTTAAGTTAGATATGTTGCGTACATTTTTACACTTTTTTGTAATTTAAAAATTTTCAGATTATTATAAAATGATAATTCAAAAATAGTCTAGTAAAGCTTACCACAAATAAATTTTCGCAACCGGTAATTTCAAGGCGTTGGTCGGAATCTAGTGGTTACTATTCAACTTCAACTTGTAAAATATTATCTCTTATAGTGCAACTTGAAAATCATCAGTTCTTTATTTTGTGAGACAAACAAGAAAACACGTTTGAAACGTTTATCAAGCAAATGTTGCTACAATACATTTCAACTGTAGTCTCATTGACCTCAAACGACGATTTGCTTATGATAACGGAAGTAACTATTCCAACAATTCTATCGAATTTCCGGCTATGAATATGCTGCCAATTTTTCATTATTTAAAGCAGCACTTCTTTTTAAAAATAAATTCAAAACGAGAATGAAGCAAGATATCTTATAGAAATTTTTCGACACAAGAAAACATATATTTTTGCTATCAATTTTAAGTGCTTGAACTTGAAGCCATTGATGATTGCTTAAGTAATATTTTTGAAAAAAAAAATTTTGGGAGTAGAAAGGAAACCCCTTGAGTATTTGAAAGTATCTCATCATTTCTTAAAAATAAAACTTCCAGTAGTCGAGATCTTTGTAGAAAAGAAAAAATGTTGTTGAGATAGTTTCAAAGATTTACCACATAATTTGGCACCATAACAATCTGTGTTTGTTTAAAAATTCAAAATTGCTATTTCTTGTTTCACTGGTAATTAAACAATCACACCCTTCTTGATGACTCTAGCTGTCAAAAAAAAAATGTTTGTTTGTCGAATATGATACTAATTTATGATAATTTCCATGCTTAAATCTGATATTTTTTATCTGAACGTTTGTTAAAATGGAAAGTAAGGAACCATATCGAGCTACCAAATTAGTAAGTCTTTTGAATCTTTGTGTATTGCACTGTCAGTGATGAAGTACTTTCAGCATTTGTTTTTGAGGAGACTTGCTAAAGCTGAAAATTTTCTCGTTTTCAACTCTATGTACTCTCTAGAGTCTTTGGGGCAGATTGATCTGTTCTTCAATTCATACTTTTACCTCTTCAAAAAGTGAGCAATGTAATCTAATATTGTCGTACTTTCAAAAATATTCGCCAAACTAATGAAAATGTTAAATTGCCTTTGAAAACCAGAACATTCCCCTTCGATGTATAGAGTTGTTTGAGCACTACTTCCTGACATGTTGAGATGGCTGTGAGATCTTGCATAGGGGGCGATTCCACAAAAAGTGGTTCGTTTTAGCAAAAAAATTTTTTTCGAAAATTCAATTTTTCTGCAGTTATATATTATTTATTAATATGTATTTTGTTAGAAAAATTACAAAAATCGGATTAAAAAAAATTTATATGCTAAAAATCAAAAGAAAATGTAAGTATATAGTATTCATGGTTTAGAAAAGTCAAATTGCAGTTCGGTTTTCATCTCCCTCTCTACAAAATTCTGTGAAAAATTAAACTAATACAAGTGCTATTCTAACTTTTGTTAACCTTCCTTTATAATTTAATTAAAGTTTTGAATAAAAAATAAAATATTTAAGATGGATAAATGACATAAAATACATATGTGTAAAAAATATCACACACATTACAAATAAAAGGTATTTTTAATCATCTAAGTAGTTAAACTTTAACACAAATGATGATAGTTTATATTATAAGTTAGCTAGTCATGAGAAACTTGTAACAGAAATTTTAAGCATCAATCCTAATTTGTTAGCTCTCCCCAGGTCCAAATCTACATGTCACACACGTTACATAACAAGAGAGACTTTTTTGCATGATGCATAGAATTTTTTTTTAACTGCAAAATAGTTGCTTAAAAAAAAATTCCATTATTTTCCTACAGATGGCAGTAACAACAAATTCTTCAAATTTTAATTCTTTTATTTTGGCACTATATCTTAGTCAAATTTTATTTCTGAGCAGTTAGTATCAGCAACTTCAGTAGAAGTAAAAGCAAGTGGGAAGAAAAATTTGTTTGTAGCCAAATTCTACTTCTGAGCAATTAGCATCAACAACTTCAGTTGAAGTAAAAGCAAGTGTGAAGAAAAATTTATTTTTGCCATTTTCATTTTATTGCTTTAGTAATTCTAAAAGAACGGAAAAACAGAAATTCTGAGAAAAAAGGAAAAAGTGCTGCTCAAAGAATGAAACAGTACAGAGAGAGAAAAAAGTTAAAAGATAAGGATTATCAAAAGAATGAAAATTAGGACTCGACCGATGCAATCGGCGCCGATGGTTCAATAATTTAGCCATCGGCATCGGCGGTCGATGCTAACTTGCAGGAAACATCGGCCCATCGGCCTCAAAAAACATGGAAAAGCCGATGGAATTGGCCGATGTTTTTGAAAAAAAAGGACAATTGTTGTTTTACTTTTTAATACAAAGTAAAGGAAGTTACTATTTTCATATAAAATTGTTTACTTAAATTTCAGTATGAATTTCTATTTTAGTCACCCCTGAAAGAGTTTTTAATACTGCATTCAGGTACCAAACAAGTTAATTGTTGCGTTGTTTCTTGCGACTGGATGTACATAAGTTTCTCTCATAAGTCATAACTCAAAAATGGTAAGCTGTAGATGGCTAAATTTTCGCATGTGGGGTATGCGTACGTTCCAGTTGTGCACTTCCCTTTTTGTATTCGATCGGGTGTTCTAAAAAGCCTATTTACTCATTTTTGTGGATATTAATTACTTATTTCAATGCAAAACTAATATAGTGTCTCAGACTGACGATCATTTAGTGATATATTGCCGAATTGGAGACTATGGAAACAAATATGAGATGGCGAAACCGGTTTTGTTTCATTTTGTTAGATTTCCGTTGAATCGACAGTAATTTTTAATTTTTCGATATTTGTAATATGAATCACAGTAACGCAATCTTTTCTGTATCGCTTCGGCGGAGTTACAAGTTTGAGGCCGTCGAAATACATTTTAGGGCCCTATTTCTCTATCACAAAAGTTGTAAAACATTTATCATAGGCATTTTTGTAACTCCTACGGTTATGGGGCCTCTCGCGCAGTTGGAACATTTGCAATATTTTAAATCCGCCACTGCACGTCAAAACAAACTCATGTGCAAGTTTTAAAAAGGTTTTTCTGCTCAATGTTTATGATTATTTTGAACTCTATTTTTTACAACCATTTTTTGTATTTCCGAGATTACTTGCATGCCCCTATTCCAAATCCATCAATTTCTGAAATTAAACTCTAGTTGTACTTCTGAGTTGTTTAAAACTAACACCATTCATAAAATAAGAGATTTTTTTCAAACTTTATCTATTGCTTAGGAGGAATTTAGAGCATTAATGTAAGAAATTGATTAAAGACGTTTTGAATGGTGACATAATTCGGAATTCAAAAGGACTTTTGAATTTTTTCTTCGGAAGTGCTGAAGTAGATTCAGAAACTCTTCCGAGACATTGATGGTAGCGGTTCTGTACTAAAAAAATGAGGTCGAAGTTTAATGTTGTGAGTTACTCCAAAGTAGTGATGTAAAATACCTGGGTATTTACTTTTAGGGGTAAATACCCAGGGTATATACCTGGGTAAATACCCAAAATGGGTATTTACCCGGGTATTTATTTCAAAAATTTATATTCAACTAAATTACCTTTCTGTTTGTATTTCGCTATGTAACCAATCATATGCAGAACAAATTTTTGCCCAAAAATTGTATTTTGATCACATATTTAAAGAATTATTGTGTGAAACAACTTAGAAATATAATATGATATTCACATTAAATGTGTTGGATATGCGTAATCAATGTCCCCATCTTTCTTTTTTGTTTTTCACTTTTCAAAGCAAAATTTAAAGTTTTACCAGTACAAAGTGAGTGACAAACTAACGCCTCCTAAATACTAAATGCCTATCGCATTCTCTCTTTTAACATAGAGCAAATTGATCCCAATAAGCATATTTTCGGTCTTCTGGCTACTGCCAACTATCGAAGGTCGAAAGCATTAGAAATTAAAAGCTGAGAAAACAATTGGATAACTTATAAATTTAAATTTTATAACTAACCAATTAACGATTTGATTTGAATTGTTTGGATCCATTGTCATAGCAGCACCATCCATGTATTGTCGTCAGGTAGTAGTGTTGTTTGTGTACCGGCGGAGGATCACTTTTAAAGCAAATGTGATAGGCATTTAGCAGGGATCTGTCCAGGATTTTTCACAGGGTCCGTTTTTTGTGAAAAATAAAATAATTTTGTGAAAAATCAATTATTTTTGTGAAAAATCAAATAATTAAAAAAAAAAAAAATTTCTTGTAAAAACGAAAGTTTAGACTCTTGAGATGGTGGAAACTGTATCATTGACACTTAAAGTTGAGTGTTTTCTCTCTTTTCTGTTGAGAATATCTTTCTTGAGTGTTTTTCTAGTATTTGAAGAGAGGGGGGAGGCATCGCTCCCTGGGAGATGGGCACCCCTCAAGTATCAATATTTATCTACCATTCTACATCATGTTAAATTATACTAGAAATGTTTTTTGTATAGTATTTAAAATAGCTGTAAGAAAAAAAAAATAGGCAGGGGTTCAGCATTTAACTTTTTAATCCAAGACACTGTTTAAGAACAGAGTTTCGTTCAAACCTTATAAACTCTGTGATTTTCACAAAAATAAAAAAATATTTTATTTGTTTACCTCTTAACTAAGCGTACTAAACATCGAAAATTCGAAAAATCAGATTTCCACAGCGGATGCAAAGAGATTGCAATCCTCAAAGTGAAGGAATCAAAAGTATAAAAACGGCTTGTAAAATAAATATTTTTGATAAAATTACTTTTGAATTGCATTTTAGAGTCCTATGATAAACATATCATTAATATCTGGACACAGTTGAAGCCAAAATAAATTAATTAATTAATTAAATAAAAAATAAACCATCGATTCAGCATTTTAATTTTTGACTCATAAAAGAAAATGGAATTCCCCTTTAAAAACTTGAAATAAGCTTTGTTACAAAAATAAAGAGACTTTTCATTTATTTGCATCCTAATAAAGCGAAGTTAGCTTGAAAAAAAGAATAAAAGATGATTCTCATATCGGATGTAAAAAGATTGCGTTTTTCAAAATGTAGACATCTATAGAAAAAAATAACGGTAAATAAAAGTTTATTTAAAGTTAATTATCCTTTTTAGTATCGAAAAACCAAACCCATATAACTTTCTCCCAAAATAACAGTTTAACATCGCACCACCAGACACTAAGTGGCGATAAGTTTAAATTTTGTAACCCTATCTGAAGCGATCACATCCGCCCCACCCATACTATCCTTTGCAGTTCTAAATTCATTTCGCTGTATATTATTGATGATTAAATCATGAGTGGGGAGAAAAGTGCTTACTACGCCTATTCAGAGAATGTTGACGCTTTTCCAAAGAAGTTTACAACAACACCGCTGCATAAAACAAACAAGCAAAATTATAAACCAAACTGACTTTCAGCTGTTAATTTCTTTCAAAGAAACCAACAACAGGCATTATATTTATTTGGCGGTAGTAATTATTTATGGATTGCAGGAGAATCACAAGAGTGCCGATTTTTTTTTTTTTTTTTTTCCTTTTGCAAAATTAGCTGATTTTGTATAAGTTGATTCCTCTAATTTAACTTTAAATATGCTGTATTATTTTAATTTGAGATTTGCTGTTTCAATAAACTATTTGTGAAAGATCCGTTTTTGTTTACCAGAATTTTGTGAAGGGTCCGTTTTGGTTGATAGGATTTTTGTGAAAGGTCCGTTTTGGTTGATCGGATTTTTGTGAAGGGTCCGTTAACGGACCCAAATTTGCTCTGGCCAGACCCCTGTTTAGTATTTAGGAGGCTTTGGACAAACTAATTACAACTCAAAGCCAAAACTAACCAGTAACATGATATTATGAAAAATCAATGAAAAGTTGAGTTAGTGCCATCCATGTGACAAAGTTAAACTTAAATCCCTTTGCTTTACCCTATAAAAAATTAAATTATCCTGCCATCCTATTTAAGTTTTAGAATAGTTCATTCTAAATTCTGACAGTTTTTTTGATAAGATTTCATTAGGCCTTTAATTAAAGAAATTATAATGTATAAATTTTTATATTTTTAATCTTTCATTTTACTGTTTATGTTTTAAAAAGAAAATCATCACCTTTTGATACCAACTAAAGTTTTTTTTTGGCAAAATGCACAATTACTAGGGGATTTACCCTACCTTAGGATAAACACCCAAAAAAATTTACCTTCCCACCCGACATCACTAATTGCGTGCATTAAAAATACTTCAAATAAATTTTCATCATGAAGTAATGGGGAGCAAATGCAAATGAGCAAGGCAACAGAGAACAATATATATATATATATATATATATATATATATATATATATATATATATATATATATTTTTTTTTTTTTGCTTATTAATATGAAAACTGTTTCCATATTTGTCACGTTACCACTTAAACAGCAATAAAATAACTAAATAAATAATATCATAGTCTTAATGACTTCTCAGTAAATTCTTCCAAGCATCCCTCATGCTTCCTTTTTTTTTTCATTTTGGATATGACTAACCTAGATTGTGATTTTGAAATCCTAAAGTTCATAATTGGGACTAGTATAAGCAATTCAATGATGACATTGAAAAGAAAGATTCTTTGGTTCACGATATGTTTCTTCCATAATTTCATCAAGTCTTCCAATAAAAAATATTATAAACTGTGTAATACATATGTATGTATCAGTTTTACCTATTATTTCATACTTAGATTTAAAAAAAAATTTCAGACCCACTTTTTGCATTTTTTTTGTAAAATACCCAGTTTTTGGGTATTTACCCAGGCCTTGGGTAAATACCCGGGTAAATACCCAAAAAATATTTACCTACCCACTGGGTATTTACCCGATCCACATCACTACTCCAAAGTCAGAGGGTGACCCCCCAAACCCGCCCTCGTCGTCTCAAGCATTTTTTAAATATTTAGCGATTATTTATTTTGGTCAAGAAATATCATTTTGCATATTTCTTATACTTGTTTCACCTACTACATTTCGTAATGCGCCATCTTTTTTGCATCATTAATAGCGATCGATTTTTTTTCTGTTGTAAGTAGCTATTTTTATGTATTTATATAAAATCAATGAATAAGTTATTTTCGTTTCCATCATATTGTTAATAATATGTTAAGAAAAATTTCAAGCATTTTCTATCATGCAATTTTTTAAATTTTAGAAAATTATTGTTAAATTGAAAAATTTAATTTGAACTTGTTTGTAATGCTTCATAAGAGATTAAACAATCAAATTGTTCAGTATTACGTGTGCAAACATCAGATCAAGTAGCATATATATTCAGTTTTTAAATTGATGTAAATATTGAGTTTATTTATTGAGAATGCGTTTTAAGAACCTCGCTCTTTTCATGGCTATTTCGTTTTTTTTCGCAAAATTTATGTCACTGTTATAGCTTTTATGAAAAGTGCAAACTTTTCCGTTCATAAATTTTAAATAAATATAAAAATATTCCTATTATGATTGAATATTGTAATTCATCTGTTACCTTTTTGTTTAATTTGATGACTAAAAATGTCTTGTACAATCTTTACACTTTAGTTGCGTAATTTGTTGACGGTTTCATACTTTTATTCTTAATATTTTTGGAATGCTTAAACAACATAATTTAATGTTTCTTAACTATGTTTAGTGTGCCTAAATCCATACATTATTATAATATTACTGAAATCTTAGTTATATGTTCAATTAAAAAAACAAATCAATTGGTTATTAAACACTCTTTGCTTTTCTTCCTTCATTTTTTTTCTTTCTTTCTTTATTTATTTATTTACTTATTTATTTTTTTTTGCTCTTGTTCTTTGTCTTCCATCATACAGCAGTCAAAAAAGGAGAAGCATAACTACACCCTATGCAGATTGTACGTAGTACGATCCAAAAGTTCGGGGGACAAGCTGTATAAAACCTTACCCAGAATAGTTAACATTACCGAAGTACATCCACCATCAAAAGGTCACCTTGAGAGACTATGTACTTCTGCCAGTGTTCATATAACTTTTGGAAGCACTCCTGCAAGCCATTTTTCGCTACCTTCTGTGATACAGTTTTGTCTTCTCCTGACGGAAGAAAGCGTCAGGTCCATGCAAATGTTTTTTTACTCGGAACAAATAAAAGTCACACGGAGCAAAGTTCGACGAATCGTCATGTTATTTGTTTGTCATATCAGAGTATTGAC